>NC_069503.1:542571906-542814406 GCF_027579735.1 Bombina bombina
ACGGAAGAATGGTCTGAATAGTTTCCATCTTGAAGGATGGAACTCTGAGAAACTTGTTTAAACTTTTGAGATCTAAAATGGGTCGAAACGTTCCCTCTTTTTTGGGAACTACAAATAGATTTTAATAAAACCCCTGCCCCTGTTACTGAATTGGAATGGGGCATATAACTCCCATGAGGGATAGATCTCCTACACAGCGTAAGAACGCCTCTCTTTTTATCTGGTTGACAGATAATCATGAATGAAGGAACCTTCCTCTGGGGAAGGAATTTTTGAACTCCAACTGATACCCCTGAGACACGATTTCTAGTGTCCAGGGATCCTGGACGTCTCTGATCCAAGCCTGGACAAAGAAAGAAAGTCTGCCCCTACTAGATCCAGTCCCGGATCGGGGGCCGCGCCTTCATGCCGTCTTGGTAGCGGCAGCAGGCTTCTTGGGTTGTTTACCCTTGTTCCAAGTCTGATTGGGTCTCCAGGTGGACTTGGCTTGAGAAAAATTCCCTTCCTGTTAAGTGGAAGAGGAAGAGGGGATTCCCTTGAAGTTTCGAAAGGAACGAAAATTACTCTGTCGTCCCTGTTGCTTAGATGTTTTATCTTGAGGGAGAAGGTGACCTTTACCTCCCGTAATATCAGAAATGATCTCCTTCAAGTCCTGCCCGAACAGGGTCTTTCCCTTGAAAGGAATAGCCAAAAGCTTAGATTTAGAGGATACATCCGCAGACCAAGATTTTAACCATAAGGCTCTTCGTGCTAAGATGGCGAATCCTGCATTCTTAGCCGATAATTTGGCGATCTGAAAAGAAGCATCCGTAATAAAAGAATTAGCCAGCTTAAGGGCCTTAATTCTATCCAGTATTTCCTCTAAAGAAGTCTCAGTCCTAAGGGACTCTTCTAGAGTGTCAAAAAAGCAGCCGCAGTTGTGACTGTTACAATGCAGGCCGTCGGTTGCAAAAGAATACCTTCATGAACATAAAGTCTTTTGAGAAGACCCTCCAACTTCTTATCCATGGGGTCTTTGAAAGCACAACTGTCCTCTATAGGAATAGTCGAATGCTTAGCCAGGGTAGAGATAGCTCCCTCCACCTTAGGGATCGTCTGCCAAGAATCCCGCACAGTGTCAGCTATAGGGTACATTTTCTTAAACATAGGGGAAGGGGAGAACGGGATACCCCGTCTTTCCCATTCCCGAGCAATAATTTCCGAAATTCTCTTAGGAACCGGAAAAACATCAGAATAAGAAGTGACCTCCAAGTATCTGTCCATCTTACACAATTTCTCTGGAGGGACTACAATAGAGTCACAGTCGTCTAGAGTCATCAAAACCTCCCATAGCAACAGACGGAGGTGTTCAAGCTTAAACCTGAAAGACATCACTTCCGAATCTGTCTGGGGTAAAGCACTTCCTGAGTCAGAAAGTTCCCCCTCAGACAGGGCCTCCCTACCCCCCAATTCAGAGCCCTGGGAGGGTACATCGGAGATATACTATCAAAGCATCAGACGTCGCAGGGACCACATGGGCCTCTGTCCTGCTGCGTTTTCCT
The DNA here is from genome assembly GCF_027579735.1 of Bombina bombina. Classification (NCBI taxonomy): domain Eukaryota; kingdom Metazoa; phylum Chordata; class Amphibia; order Anura; family Bombinatoridae; genus Bombina; species Bombina bombina. Next base: position 542,573,448 of record NC_069503.1, read on the forward strand.
TGTAACACAGGCAACTTAGATAACACTTCTGTAAGAGTGGATGACATAACTGCAGTCATATCCTGCAGAGTGAATGAAGTGGACGCGGTTGAAGAACACGGCATCGCTTGGGCGGGCGTTAAAGGTTGTGACGCTTGGGGAGAAAGTTGCGGCATACCCAGAGCCTCCCCTGCCATATGGGCCCAAAGTTTATTTAAATGTATAATATAAATAAAATTAAAAAATTGTGTTAAAAAAAAAAAAATGTACTTTTTAATTTCTCCCCCATGTTACGCTATGGAGATGCAGAGCAGACATACTCCATAGCGCAACATGGGTGCATATTATGAACATTAGCGACACGTGCTGGCATAACACAACCTATTCACTTTTTTTCCCCAAGTTACGCTATGGAGAGGCACTGTACTTTTGTACCTCTCCATTGCGTAACATCATGGCATTTTTCAAATAACCGGCGAAGGATCAAAACACCACCCACTGGCTGTCACAGGCTGACTGATTGTCAGCCAGGAAAATATAGGCCAATCGGAGGCATGACTCGTAATGCCTCTTAGAGAGGGAGCCAATCAGACGGTCATGTTCTCCTGTGATTGACAACACCAGGAGAACGTGACCGTTATTGATTGGCTCCCTACGCATGCGCAAGAAAGAATCCAGAGCGCAGCGCAGAAGTACTGGAGACTTGTAGGCTGGCGGCAAAGTCTGTGAAGGAAGGGCTGTGTGTTGCCACCTGATCAGCTCATCCCTTCTGGTTCACTTGGACGCGGACGGAGCGACGGAGCACCGGAGCACCGGAGCCTGGCCATATACTTAATTTGTTAGAAAATATTCAGCTTGCTGACGGGTAAGTCACAACAGAAAGGGTCTATGCTAATGCTTTCATTTTTAAAGCGGGAGAGCGCATCTAGGCAGAAGCAGGGGAGTTAGTACTATTTGTCCACATTATTTTTATTATAATATACCTTGATCATGAATCAAGGTATATTATAATAAAAAATAATGTGCACAAATAGTAGTTATGTAATGATGCAGCAGCAGGGGAGTTAATGAAATACATAGTTATACTACTATTTGTCCACATTATTTTTTATTATAATATACCTTGATCATGAATCAAGGTATATTATAATAAAAAATAATGTGCACAAATAGTAGTTATGTAATGATGCAGCAGCAGGGGAGTTAATGAAATACATAGTTATACTACTATTTGTCCACATTATTTTTATTATAATATACCTTGATCATGAATCAAGGTATATTATAATAAAAAATAATGTGCACAAATAGTAGTTATGTAATGATGCAGCAGCAGGGGAGTTAATGAAATACATAGTTTTACTACTATTTGTCCACATTATTTTTATTATAATATACCTTGATCATGAATCAAGGTATCTTATAATAAAAAATAATGTGCACAAATAGTAGTTATGTAATGATGCTTTTGGTCCGTTTTGCTTTTCTTTTTTTAATATACCATGTTGTCCAGAGAGAGACTAGTCCTGACTGATATGATGATCAAGGGATAGAATAATAAAATTAATGTGCACTGCAGAAATAATATATCACTGTATTTAACTGCCTTTAATAGATTATATAATCTTTCTATATACATGTATGTGAATTATGTAATATAAATGTGACCAGTTATGGCTCATGCATCTACAATGTAAAGGACATTGCCATTTTAAAGACATCTTCCTTTTAGATGCAACTTCCTTTATGTGTTTATTTTCTGTTTAATGTTAACCCCCTGAACTCAGACTCTAACAGCATAAAAGAGACCCATATCACTGAAATAGGGGACTGAAAATGAGGAATAGCATTTTGAATGTACAATCCAATTTAGAGATGTTGTATTCATTGCATATTAATGAAATTCATTGGTACATTTTGGGTTAACAGTAGCACTGTTTACATAACTTAGCATGCCACGTGCTTGCTAACTGTCTTGGCTAAAGTATTAAACTTCCATGATTCTGATAAAAATAGCAAACTTTCTAATGTAATTGTATTATTATTTAATTAACTCTTTTTTAATCTTTTGTTGAAAAGCATACCTAGTGGGATAGAGCACGTGCGTTTCTTGAGTGGCAGCAGTAGTGTTTGCAGTATTGATCACTTGTTATTTTTTGTTTAAATAAAAATATCTAGATATGCTCAGCAGCATTTGTGTCTTTAAAATTTTCAAGGGATATGAAACCAATATTTTTTTATTTCATAATTCAGATACAGCATACAATTTTAAGCAAATTTCTAATGTACTACCCAAAAAAATTATAATAGGAGTACATTAGAAAGCTGCTTAAAACCTCTGCTTTATCTGAATCATGACAGGAAAAATATGGGTTTCATATTCCTTTAAAGGAATAGGAAATTCAAAATAAAACTTGCATGAGTCTAATAGAGCATGTCCCTTTAACTATATTTTATTTGCTGTTTAGAGAGGTTAAATGACATATAAATATTTGTGTCACTGGCTGTGTAATTGTATTAATGGTAAAAAGAAATAAAATAATTGCCTGAGAGTGACAGATGACAGACGCCATTTCTGCACTGGGGAGAATCTTTCCACAGTGCAGAAATGGCGTCTGTCATCTGTCACTCTCAGGCAATTATTTGATTTCTTTTTACCATTAATACAATTACACAGCCAGTGACACAAATATTTATATGTCATTTAACCAATGCTAGTTTAAGTGCTCTTCACAATCCTTTTTTTTCCAAAGTGTCTTTTTTGCTAGTGACTGGAGAAATTTGGCAACTGCACATTTTGGGCGATTCTGTTGTATCTATATTTATCCCTTCTGTTTTTGTATTTATAATTGATTAACCCTTACACCTTTTTAAATGTTTGTATCTGCCAGTTTAAATGAGTTGACTCAATATATTATATCAGCAATTTTCTTAGTGTATTATAAATCAGTATTATTTCACTGAGAAGGTTGAGGGATAATAATGAATTAGATTACACTGTAAAGGTTGTGGATTCCTGTAGAATAATACTGATAACTGATTTTTATTGCACGGAGTATATATTTGTTGTGTTTTAGTATTTGACCAGTCACAAAGGAGGGATTGCTGTAGTACAAGGAGTGACTGTCTATTTATTTGTATTTGCTGAGATGCCTAGCAGTTAGAATAAATTCTGTTTATGGATTATGGTTGTTAAAGGGACAGTCTACCATAGAATTGTTATTGTTTTAAAAGATAGATAAACCCTTTATTACCCATTCCCCAGTTTTGCATAACCAACACAGTTATATTAATGTACTTTTTACCTCTGTGATTACCTTGTATCTAGGAACCTTCTTCCAGCCCCCTGATCACATGACTGTGACTGTTTATTATCTATTGTCTTAAATTTAGCATTGTTTTGTGCTAAATCTTAAATAACCCCCTGTGCCTGAACACAGTGTTATCTATATGGCCCACGTGTACTTTCTGTCTCTTTGTGTTGAAAAGAGATTTAAAAAGCCTGTGATAAGAGGCAGCCCTCAAAGGCTTAGAAATTAGCATATGAGCCTACTTATGTTTAGTTTAAACTAAGAATAGCAAGACAAAAAAGCAAATTTGATGATAAAATCAAATTTCAAAGTTGATTAACATTCCTATCTGAGTAATGAAAGTTCAATTTAAGCTAGAGTGTCCCTTTAATAACAACCATGATCCCCAAACAGAATTAATTCAATTTGCTTGGTACTAGTTGGTAGTGTACTGTCTTTTACTTAGATTTTTGTTGTTGTTGTGGGGAGTATTGGTGGTGGGCCAAAACAAATCTTGCACCAGGGCCCCTTGTAAGTTTCCCACTGACCTTTTTTTATTATGCACTTGTTAATTATGTAATTTTACTGCATTGAGTGGCCTTTTAAAAGAATGGATGCTCATAATATGAATACTAAACTCTTGACTATTACAGCATGCAACCTAAAAATAACGTGTGATTTGTCCTACTCCATTCTGTTAAGTTTACCTAATATTATAGCAGCATGCAACATAAAAATAGTCATTGTTTTATCATATTCGATTAAAATCCTTAGTGTCATGAATATGTCTACTAACAAGTTCTGGGTAAAAAATAACACTAAATGCACTTATTTATTATTCAATGGTGCATTTAGGTTTATAATGCGTAACAACGTTATAATCTTATGAATTAGGATTTTTATGCTCCTTTTGTGTATTTTCATATTATTATTACATAGCTATATTACAACTTATTTTCTTGTTAGCTAGCGCAATCTAGTGGAATGTAATTAACTAATACAAAGCTATTCACAGAAAATAGGCTAATGGCTGGAGTAAAATCAAGGTTTCCTTTTCTTAAACTACACCAGTCTGGAAATCTGTACTGCGCACATTTACACATTTGTAGATTCTAAAGTGCCATGACAGGTCAAAGTCAAATTTGTTTTCTGAAATTCTTCAGAAAGCATTCCTTCATAGTTATGAATAATGAAAAAACTTTGCTATATATGTTCATTATTTATTTTCTCCTCTTTCTCATGTAACTTATCCCAGAATGTTTAGCTATTTCTAATTGACAAAACATGGAATTCACCTTGAGGACTTCTCAAGGCTTAACCCCTTAATGACCGAGGACGTGCAGGGTACGTCCTCAGAAAAAAGGCAGTTAACGCCTGAGGACGTACCCTGCACGTCCTCGGTGTGGAAAGCAGCTGGAAGCGATCCTGCTCACTTCCAGCTGCTTTCCGGTTATTGCAGTGATGCCTCGATATGGAGGCATCCTGCAATAACCTTAGATGGCCATCCGATGCAGAGAGAGCCACTCTGTGGCCCTCTCTGCACCGGACATCGATGGCCGGTATCGTTGGTGGGTGGGAGCCGGTGTGGGAGGTGGGTGGCGGCCATCGATGGCCCTGGTCATGTGGAGGGGGGCGGGATCGTGGGAGCGCGCACGTGCACGAGGGGGCGCGCGCGGGCGCGCGCTGGGGCAGGGACCGGGTGGGGACCGCTGCACTACAGAAAAAAATGTGTCCCAAAATAAAAGTGGGACCAGTCATTTTTTAAAAAAAAACCTTAGGCGTTATTTAGGTGGTGGGGGTTGGTCCGTGGGGGGGGGGGGGAAGCTACACTACAGAAAAAATAAAAAAAAAATAAAAAAAATAAACATTTGATTGTGCAAACTGGGTACTGGCAGACAGCTGCCAGTACCCAAGATGGCCCCCAATAAGGCAGAGGGGGAGGCTTAGAGAGCTGTTTTGGGGGGGATCAGGGAGGTTGGGGGCTAAGGGGGGATCCTATGTAAATATGCTTTTTTTTTTTTCTTTAAAAAAAAAAAAAAATCTTTTATTTTAGTACTGGCAGACTTTCTGCCAGTACTTAAGATGGCGGGGACAATAGTGGGGTGGGGGAGGGAAGGGAGCTGTCAGGGGGTGGGATGTGTCAGGTGGGAGGCTGAACTCTACACTAAAGCTAAAATTAACCCTGCAAGCTCCCTACACACTACCTAATTAACCCCTTCACTGCTAGCCGTAATACACGTGTGATGCGCAGCAGCATTTAGCGACTTTCTAATTACCAAAAAGCAACGCCAAAGTCATATATGTCTGCTATTTCTGAACAAAGGGCATCCCAGAGAAGCATTTACAACCATTTGTGCCATAATTGCACAAGCTGTTTGTAAATAATTTCAGTGAGAAACCTAAAATTGTGAAAAAATTAACGTTTTTTTTAATTTGATCGCATTTGGCGGTGAAATGTTGGCATGAAATATATCAAAATGGGCCTAGATCAATACTTGGGGTTGTCTACTACACTACACTAAAGCTAAAATTAACCCTAGAAGCTCCCTACATGCTCACTAATTAACCCCTTCACTGCTGGGCATAATACACGTATTTTGCGCAGGGGCATTTAGCAGCCTTCTAATTACCAAAAAGCAAAGCCAAAGCCATATATGTCTGCTATTTCTGAACAAAGGGGATCCCAGAGAAGCATTTACAACCATTTATGCTATAATTGCATAAGTTGTTTGTAAATAATTGCAGTGAGAAACCTAAAGTTTGTGAAAATATTTGTGAAAAAGTGAACAATTTTTTTTATTTGATCGCATTTGGCGGTGAAATGGTGGCATGAAATATACCAAAATGGGCCTAGATCAATACTTTGGGATGTCTTCTAAAAAAATATATATACATGTCAAGGGATATTCAGGGATTCCTGAAAGATATTAGTGTTCCAATGTAACTAGCGCTAATTTTGAAAAAAAGTGGTTTGGAAATAGCAAAGTGCTACTTGTATTTATGGCCCTATAACTTGCAAAAAAAGCAAAGAACATGTAAACATTGGGTATTTCTAAACTCAGGACAAAATTTAGAAACTATTTAGCATGGGTGTTTTTTGGTGATTGTAGATATGTAACAGATTTTGGGGGTCAAAGTTAGAAAAAATGTGTTTTTTTCCATTTTTTCCTCATATTTTATAATGTTTTTTATAGTAAATTATAAGATATGATGAAAATAATGGTATCTTTAGAAAGTCCATTTAATGGCGAGAAAAACAGTATATAATATGTGTGGGTACAGTAAATGAGGAAGAGGAAAAATACAGCTAAACACAAACACTGCAAAAATGTAAAAATAGCCTTGGTCCCAAACGGACAGAAAATGGAAAAGTGCTGCGGTCATTAAGGGGTTAAAGGGACATGAAACCCACATTTTTTCTTTCGTGGTTTAGAAAAATCAAGCAATTTTAAACAACTTTCTAATTTACTTCTATTATCTAATCTGCTTCATTCTCTTGATATACTTTGTTTAAAATCATATCTAGATAGGCTAAGTAGCTGCTAATTGGTTGCTGCACATAGATGCCTCTTGTGATTGACCCACCCATGTGCATTGCTATTTCTTCAACAAAGGCTATCTAAAGAATGAAGCAAATTAGATAATAGAAGTAATTTGGAATGTTGTTTAAAATTGTATTCTCTACCTGAATCATGAAAGAAACATTTTGGGTTTAATGTCCCTTTAACCTGACACATATCTTCATCATCGCTCATATCACACTAAGAACATGGCTAAGATGTCATCGCTCATATCACACTAAGGACATGGCTAAGATGTCATCGCTCATATCACACTAAGGACATGGCTACAATGTCATCGCTCATATCACACTAAGGACATGGCTAAGATGTCATCGCTCATATCACACTAAGGACATGGCTAAGATGTCATCGCTCATATCACACTAAGGACATGGCTAAGATGTCATCGCTCATATCACACTAAGGACATGGCTAAGATGTCATCGCTCATATCACACTAAGGACATGGCTAAGATTTAATCGCTCATATCACACTAAGGACATGGCTAAGATGTCATCGCTCATATCACACTAAGGACATGGCTACACTGAGCATTTCTAAGTGCTCATTGTACAAAAAGTAAGTTATTTGCTGTTTGTACACAATTTTTTTTTTTTTAAGTTTTGATTTTTTTTTTTTCCTATTCTCTCCCTCTAATTTTTCTCTTTTTCTCTCTTTCCAGGTTTACAGTTTGAAGCCTTTTGAAATATGGAGGATTTCAGGAATTTTTCCAGACTTAACTTTCAAGCTAAAATGCAAGTGATAAGCAATGGAAGACCAATGCCTGAGCTGAGGGGCCTACTTCAGCAACAAAAGAATACAACAAGATCTTTTCAAACAGAGTGGTACGAGAGAAAAGAATGGCTGTGTGGCTGTGCAACAAATAATCGCCTTTACTGCTTTCCCTGCCTTCTGTTCTCCACTACCGACAACGTTTGGACCAAAACAGGATTTTCAGATTTAAAAAATTTATCCAGGGGCCTCAATAAACATGAGCAATCACTCACTCACACCCAGAACCTAATTGCTTTTAAAATGTTTGGAACTGCAAGGATAGATGCAGCTTTAAGCAAACAGCGGCGATTAGACATTAGCAACCACAATGCTAAAGTTAAAGACAACCGTGAAATTTTAAAACACCTTATTGATACCGCCATATACCTAGCAAAACTGGAGTTAGCATTTCGTGGCAATGATGAAGGTGCTAACTCTTACAATCGTGGCAACTATGTGGAGACTGTATATTTTCGAGCAGAGGCTAATGAAAAGTTAGCAAATCATTTGAAGACATCCACAGTTTTTTCTGGTTTATCAAACAGAATCCAAAACGATTTGATTGAAGCAGTCGCTGATGTCATTAGAGATGACATAAAAAACATAATTTATGTAAGAACTTACCTGATAAATTCATTTCTTTCATATTAGCAAGAGTCCATGAGCTAGTGACGTATGGGATATACATTCCTACCAGGAGGGGCAAAGTTTCCCAAACCTCAAAATGCCTATAAATACACCCCTCACCACACCCACAATTCAGTTTAACGAATAGCCAAGAAGTGGGGTGATAAAAAAGTGCGAAAGCATATAAAATAAGGAATTGGAATAATTGTGCTTTATACAAAAATCATAACCACCACAAAAAAAGGGCGGGCCTCATGGACTCTTGCTAATATGAAAGAAATTAATTTATCAGGTAAGTTCTTACATAAATTATGTTTTCTTTCATGTAATTAGCAAGAGTCCATGAGCTAGTGACGTATGGGATAATGATTACCCAAGATGTGGATCTTTCCACGCAAGAGTCACTAGAGAGGGAGGGATAAAATAAAGACAGCCAATTCCTGCTGAAAATAATCCACACCCAAAATAAAGTTTAATGAAAAACATAAGCAGAAGATTCAAACTGAAACCGCTGCCTGAAGTACTTTTCTACCAAAAACTGCTTCAGAAGAAGAAAATACATCAAAATGGTAGAATTTAGTAAAAGTATGCAAAGAGGACCAAGTTGCTGCTTTGCAAATCTGATCAATCGAAGCTTCATTCCTAAACGCCCAGGAAGTAGAAACTGACCTAGTAGAATGAGCTGTAATCCTTTGAGGCGGAGTTTTACCCGACTCAACATAGGCAAGATGAATTAAAGATTTCAACCAAGATGCCAAAGAAATGGCAGAAGCTTTCTGGCCTTTTCTAGAACCGGAAAAGATAACAAATAAACTAGAAGTCTTTCGGAAAGACTTAGTAGCTTCAACATAATATTTCAAAGCTCTAACAACATCCAAAGAATGTAACGATTTCTCCTTAGAATTCTTAGGATTAGGACATAATGAAGGAACCACAATTTCTCTACTAATGTTCTTGGAATTCACAACTTTAGGTAAAAATTCAAAAGAAGTTCGCAACACTGCCTTATCCTGATGAAAAATCAGAAAAGGAGACTCACAAGAAAGAGCAGATAATTCAGAAACTCTTCTGGCAGAAGAGATTGCCAAAAGGAACAAAACTTTCCAAGAAAGTAATTTAATGTCCAATGAATGCATAGGTTCAAATGGAGGAGCTTGAAGAGCCCCCAGAACCAAATTCAAACTCCAAGGAGGAGAAATTGACTTAATGACAGGTTTTATACGAACCAAAGCTTGTACAAAACAATGAATATCAGGAAGATTAGCAATCTTTCTGTGAAAAAGAACAGAAAGAGCAGAGATTTGTCCTTTCAAAGAACTTGCGGATAAACCTTTATCTAAACCATCCTGAAGAAACTGTAAAATTCTCGGAATTCTAAAAGAATGCCAAGAAAAACGATGAGAAAAACACCAAGAAATATAAGTCTTCCAGACTCTATAATATATCTCTCTGGATACAGATTTACGAGCCTGTAACATAGTATTAATCACAGAGTCAGAGAAACCTCTTTGACCAAGAGTCAAGCGTTCAATCTCCATACCTTTAAATTTAAGGATTTGAGATCCTGAAGGAAAAAAGGACCTTGCGACAGAAGGTCTGGTCGTAGCGGAAGAGTCCACGGATGGCAAGAGGCCATCCGGACAAGATCCGCATACCAAAACCTGTGAGGCCATGCCGGAGCTACCAGCAGAACAAACGAGCATTCCTTCAGAATCTTGGAGATTACTCTTGGAAGAAGAACTAGAGGCAGAAAGATATAAGCAGGATGATACTTCCAAGGAAGTGATAATGCATCTACTGCTTCCGCCTGAGGATCCCGGGATCTGGACAGATACCTGGGAAGTTTCTTGTTTAGATGAGACGCCATCAGATCTATTTCTGGAAGCTCCCACATTTGAACAATCTGAAGAAATACCTCTGGGTGAAGAGACCATTCGCCCGGATGCAACGTTTGGCGACTGAGATAATCCGCTTCCCAATTGTCTATACCTGGGATATGAACCGCAGAGATTAGACAGGAGCTGGATTCCGCCCAAACCAGAATTCGAGATACTTCTTTCATAGCCAGAGGACTGTGAGTCCCTCCTTGATGATTGATGTATGCCACAGTTGTGACATTGTCTGTCTGAAAACAAATGAACGATTCTCTCTTCAGAAGAGGCCAAGACTGAAGAGCTCTGAAAATTGCACGGAGTTCCAAAATATTGATCGGTAATCTCACCTCCTGAGATTCCCAAACTCCTTGTGCCGTCAGAGATCCCCACACAGCTCCCCAACCTGTGAGACTTGCATCTGTTGAAATTACAGTCCAGGTCGGAAGCACAAAAGAAGCCCCCTGAACTAAACGATGGTGATCTGTCCACCACGTTAGAGAGTGTCGTACAATCGGTTTTAAAGATATTAATTGAGATATCTTTGTGTAATCCTTGCACCATTGATTCAGCATACAGAGCTGAAGAGGTCGCATGTGAAAACGAGCAAAGGGGATCGCGTCCGATGCAGCAGTCATAAGACCTAGAATTTCCATGCATAAGACTACCGAAGGGAATGATTGTGACCGAAGGTTTCGACAAGCTGAAATCAATTTTAGACGTCTCTTGTCTGTTAAAGACAGAGTCATGGACACTGAATCTATCTGGAAACCCAGAAAGGTTACCCTTGTCTGAGGAATCAATTAACTTTTTGGTGAATTGATCCTCCAACCATGATCTTGAAGAAACAACACAAGTCGATTCGTATGAGATTCTGCTAAATGTAAAGACTGAGCAAGTACCAAGATATCGTCCAAATAAGGAAATACCACAATACCCTGTTCTCTGATTACAGACAGAAGGGCACCGAGAACCTTTGTAAAAATTCTTGGAGCTGTAGCTAGGCCAAACGGCAGAGCCACAAACTGGTAATGCTTGTCCAGAAAAGAGAATCTCAGGAACTGATAATGATCTGGATGAATCGGAATATGCAGATAAGCATCCTGTAAATCTATTGTGGACATATAATGCCCTTGCTGAACAAAAGGCAAGATAGTCCGTACAGTTACCATTTTGAACGTTGGTATCCTTACATAACGATTCAATATTTTTAGATCCAGAACTGGTCTGAAGGAATTCTCCTTCTTTGGTACAATGAAGAGATTTGAATAAAACCCCATCCCCTGTTCCAGAACTGGAACTGGCATAATTACTCCAGCCAACTCTAGATCTGAAACACAATTCAGAAATGCTTGAGCTTTCACTGGATTTACTGGGACACGGGAAAGAAAAAATCTCTTTGCAGGAGGTCTCATCTTGAAACCAATTCTGTACCCTTCTGAAACAATGTTCTGAATCCAAAGATTGTGAACAGAATTGATCCAAATTTCTTTGAAAAAACGTAACCTGCCCCCTACCAGCTGAGCTGGAATGAGGGCCGCACCTTCATGTGGACTTAGAAGCAGGCTTTGCCTTTCTAGAAGGCTTGGATTTATTCCAGACTGGAGATGGTTTCCAAACTGAAACTGCTCCTGAGGATGAAGGATCAGGCTTTTGTTCTTTGTTGAAACGAAAGGAACGAAAACGATTATTAGCCCTGTTTTTACCCTTAGATTTTTTATCCTGTGGTAAAAAAGTTCCTTTCCCACCAGTAACAGTTGAGATAATAGAATCCAACTGAGAACCAAATAATTTGTTACCCTGGAAAGAAATGGAAAGTAGAGTTGATTTAGAAGCCATATCAGCATTCCAAGTTTTAAGCCATAAAGCTCTTCTAGCTAAAATAGCTAGAGACATAAACCTGACATCAACTCTGATAATATCAAAAATGGCATCACAGATAAAATTATTAGCATGCTGAAGAAGAATAATAATATTATGAGAGTCAAGATCTGTTACTTGTTGCGCTAAAGTCTCCAACCAAAAAGTTGAAGCTGCAGCAACATCAGCCAATGATATAGCAGGTCTAAGAAGATTACCTGAACACAGATAAGCTTTTCTTAGAAATGATTCAATTTTCCTATCTAAAGGATCCTTAAACGAAGTACCATCTGACGTAGGAATAGTAGTACGTTTAGCAAGGGTAGAAATAGCCCCATCAACTTTAGGGATTTTGTCCCAAAATTCTAATCTGTCAGACGGCACAGGATATAATTGCTTAAAACGTTTAGAAGGAGTAAATGAATTACCCAATTTATCCCATTCTCTGGAAATTACTTCAGAAATAGCATTAGGAACAGGAAAAACTTCTGGAATAACCACAGGAGATTTAAATACCTTATCTAAACGTTTAGAATTAGTATCAAGAGGACCAGAATCCTCTATTTCTAAAGCAACTAATACTTCTTTAAGTAAAGAACGAATAAATTCCATTTTAAATAAATATGAAGATTTATCAGCATCAATCTCTGAGACAGAATCCTCTGAACCAGAAGAGTCATCAGAATCAGAATGATGATGTTCATTTAAAAATTCATCTGTAGAGAGAGAAGTTTTAAAAGATTTTTTATGTTTACTAGAAGGAGAAATAACAGACATAGCCTTCTTGATGGATTCAGAAACAAAATCTCTTATGTTATCAGGAACATTCTGCACCTTAGATGTTGAAGGAACTGCAACAGGCAATGGTACATTACTAAAGTAAATATTATCTGCTTTAACAAGTTTGTCATGACAAATAATACAAACAACAGCCGGAGGAATAGCTACCAAAAGTTTACAGCAGATACACTTAGCTTTGGTAGTTCCAGCACTAGACAGCGATTTTCCTGAAGTATCTTCTGACTCAGATGCAACGTGAGACATCTTGCAATATGTAAGAGAAAAAACAACATATAAAGCAAAATTAATCAAATTCCTTAAATGACAGTTTCAGGAATGGGAAAAAATGCCAATAAACAAGCTTCTAGTAACCAGAAGCAAAGAAAAAAAAGAGACTGAAATAATGTGGAGACAAAAGCGACGCCCATATTTTTTAGCGCCAAATAAGACGCCCACATTATTTGGCGCCTAAATGCTTTTTGGCGCCAAAAATGATGCCACATCCGGAACGCCGACATCTTTGGCGGTAAAGGACGTCAAAAATGACGCAACTTCCGGCGACACGTATGACGCCGGAAACAGAAAAGATTTTTTGCGCCAAAAAAGTCCGCGCCAAGAATGACGCAATAAAATGAAGCATTTTCAGCCCACAGGGAAAAAAGAGTCAAATTTTAAGGTAAGAAAAAAGATTGATTCAAATGCATTATCCCAAATATGAAACTGACTGTCTGAAAATAAGGAATGTTGAACATCCTGAGTCAAGGCAAATAAATGTTTGAATACATATATTTAGAACTTTAAAAATAAAGTGCCCAACCATAGCTTAGAGTGTCACAGAAAATAAGATTTACTTACCCCAGGACACTCATCTACATGTTTGTAGAAAGCCAAACCAGTACTGAAACGAAAATCAGCAGAGGTAATGGTATATAAATAAGAGTATATCGTCGATCTGAAAAGGGAGGTAAGAGATGAATCTCTACGACCGATAACAGAGAACATATGAAATAGACCCCGTAGAAGGAGATCACTGCATTCAAATAGGCAATACTCTCCTCACATCCCTCTGACATTCACTGCACGCTGAGAGGAAAACCGGGCTCCAACTTGCTGCGGAGCGCATATCAACGTAGAATCTAGCACAAACTTACTTCACCACCTCCATAGGAGGCAAAGTTTGTAAAACTGAATTGTGGGTGTGGTGAGGGGTGTATTTATAGGAATTTTGAGGTTTGGGAAACTTTGCCCCTCCTGGTAGGAATGTATATCCCATACGTCACTAGCTCATGGACTCTTGCTAATTACATGAAAGAAAAGGAAATTGATGCAGCCACATTTGTTGCTGTTGAAGTTGACGAGACAACAGATGTCACAAACAAATGCCAGATCTCTGTCATTTTCCGTTATGTGATGCGCAGTGAGGGGACATTTGAGGTGAAGGAGGCGTTCTTAGGTTTTGATGAAGTGATTGATAGACGAGCACCATCTATTGCTAACTATGTATTTGGTGTATTGGAAAAATACAATTGTATGGAAAAGCTGGTAGCTCAGACTTATGATGGAGCTGCTGTGATGGCATCAGATCTTAATGGGGTGCAATCTAAGATAAAAGAAAAAATTCCCGAAGCCATGTTTATACATTGTTATGCCCACAAATTGAACCTGGTGCTCTCGAATTCAGCAAAAAGTATACCTGAGTGTACAAGTTTTTTTGCAAAACTTGAAAAAAACACCTCTTTTTTCAATCAATCTACCAAGCGCGCTCACCTACTCGATGATGTTGTTAAGAAATGTTTGCCAAGAGCAGCACCCACCAGATGGAGTACACATTCAAAACTAGTGCAGACGGTCAACATGTACCAAACAGATCTGCGTGCTATGTTTGATATTATAAGCGAAAATGAAGGAGAATGGGATTCTGACACCACAGTGATGGCTGATGGATTTGATACATGGCTGAGTAAAGCATCTACCTGCTTTCTACTAATGGCATATGAGGATATTTTTTTAAAAACTGATATACTCTTTCGAATACTTCAGAATAGAGTAATGGATATTGCATTCTGCTGTGATCAAATTCGTGACACAATGTCATTTCTGCAGCTCCGGAGAGACGAATTTGATACGTTCTATGAACGATTTGAGGAAAAATGTGTCAAGCTTGACCTCAAAGAAAACCAGAGAAGCAAAGATCCTATTAAAGATACTAGGAGGAGGCTATATTTTAATATTCTGGATAATGTCAGTGTTCAGATGCAAGCTCGGTTTGAACACTTTGATGACCTTGCATTACTGACTTTGGTGGACTGCACAAAAATGAAAGACATGTCAGAAAATTTTGATGATACCAAACTGCAAACCCTTTCAAAATATGCAAAGCACTTTGACCTCCTTAGACTCAAGTGTGATCTGGTGGGTTTATATAGCATGGAAAGAGTCAGGAATGAATGCAAATCACCATTAGACCTCCTCAACTTTGTGGCTGCAAATTATCTGCTGAGGGGTCTTCCAGAGGCTGTAAAATTATTTAAGCTGGTGCTCGCAATACCAGCTACAACAGCCTCTGTTGAACGATCCTTTTCTGCATTAAAACGGATTAAAACACATAGCAGGAACCGTACGGACCAAGGCAGACTGTCATCACTGGCACTCTTGTCCATAGAGACGCCAAGACTTTTAAAATTAAGAGAGAGAAATCCAGAGGAGTTTTACAGCAAAATCATTGACAACTTTGTTGTGAAAGACCGCAGAATTGACTTAATTTATAAATGAAACTGTAGGTCTAACTCAATTGAAACTACAGCATGCATGCCTGCCTGTCTGTCTGCAGTACAAACATAAAAATATAAAGTTTAATACACCCCACATGTTAGAATTTGTTAAATTCATGTTATTTATTAAAGAGTTTTATTTAAAAAAAATGTTATAAATAAATTTATCTTTGAAAATAAAAAAGTCTGGTTTTTTTTATAAGAATTTATTTTGAAGTACAATTTTCATCTGATGCAATATTAGCCAAATTAAAAAAAAGCTTTATTCTGCAGGTAATCGACATATTACAAATGAGCTGGTGCTTTAGTGCAGTGTTTCTCAACCGTGGTACTCAAGTACCACAAACAGTCTAGGTTTTCATTATAGCGGAACTAGTGCAAAGGTGAAGTAATCAGCTGAGCAGTAACACCATGGTTACTAACATGGTATCTCACCCATAAACTGATTATTTCAACAGTGCACTGGATCACCTATAAAGAAAACCTGCCCTGTTGGGGGTACTTGAGGACAGCAGTTGAAAATAAATGTTTAAGTGTAACTGTCTGTCTAATTTTTATATTTCAAATCAAAAGGAAAAATTTAAATCTCATCACATAAAATGTTAAAGAAGATCTGCATCTGGGAAGGTAAGACCATGCATCCTATTTTTTTTTTTCGTTTGTCTTCAATGAGTATAAATACTAAAACTGCAAAATTTTGCCTATAATCGAATCATGTTTCTTACCTGTATGTGTGTGTTGTAATTAAAGTGCTAATTGCCCTTGTGCAACCTGCTAAATTATTTGTATATTTAAGCTACATCGATTAGGTTCATATATGGGTTTGTCGGGCATATCATAGCAAGTGCCTCACCAACCTCTGACTTCACTGCACGTCACTGCCTTAGATATACTTGCATTAAAGAAAATTTGTTCTTTAAATTGTAAAGCCCTCTTAGTACATGAGGGACAAAAAGTAATAGGGGGTTCCACATTGGCATCTAAACACAGAACATGTATTTTCCAGAAATTCAGCCATGACAACCAAACCAGCAATAGTAATATTGATCGTCTTTCACTTAATTAATCATAAATTATGAAAGCCAAAAATTGAATTTTTTTTTTTAAAAAACAGCATACGGAGTCTTTAAAAAATAAAACTGCAATAATTCTCTCTACTCCGCAATAAACTATGTAATAACGGGGAGCACTATTAGATCTTAAGTAAACTTTTACTCTATCTGCCCAGAATTAGCTATGCGTAATGTTTAAACAACTTTTGGCACTTGCACCTTGCCACAGCTCTGCACTTACCTGCCCCCACGAGACACTGAACACTCTGTGAGCAGCGTTCCTAAGCCTGTTTGTGAAAGTAGTATACACAAACTGACTTAGGCCCTACCGGAGCCCAGAGACCTGCTGTCGATCGAGGATCTGGATAACAACTGTGCGGGTAAGCGCACAAAGCTAAGCCCCGCCCATTGTGGGCGTAAATTAAGTCCCCAGCAAAGGAACCCGCCTGGAAATAAAAAATGTTGGTTTAACCACGTAAACCATAATAAAGAGAACCGCCAAAGTGCCCCTCAAATAAACAATACACTCCCGTCCTTTTCTTTAAGTTTCACAGTTAACGTTGGGGAAACAACTTCGCAATCTCCCAGCGTCAAGCCCACAAACATAGCATACCCACCGGGTTAACATTAGGGTACTGAAAAAACACAGTTGATTTCACCCAATAGAGAGGGGAACCCCAGGCACACCATCATGATCTCTGTGCAAGCTGATTACCCCTTCCCGGTATAGGGAATAAATGTCAGTCTGCTCTGAGATATCTCAGTCTCCCCAGAATCAAATGACTGCACATACCTCAATGCTGAGCGCAGCATGACGTGGTCCCACACAATGAAGATGTTCTTTTCATCACCTTCAGTCGATCTGTAGGAACAAGCAGGGTCTCAGATAAAGTTTGCTAAGACCATCATCATCAGGGCAGCGAATAATATGGGAGCCACTGCAAGATTTCCCCGGTTGCTGTCTACCCTGAGAAAAATAGTACTCACTGGTACCATTTAAAATAAAAAAAACTCTTGATTAAAGAAACTAAACTAACACCTCACTTTACCTTTTCCTATCACTAACACAGGCAAAGAGAATGACTGGGGTGGGAGGAGATATATATACAGCTCTGCTGTGGTGCTCTTTGCCTCCTCCTGCTGACCAGGAGGCGATATCCCATAAGTAAGGATGAAATCCGTGGACTCGTCATATCTTGTAAAAGAAATGTAGACAATTTAAACCACAGGTAAGAAAAATATTTCTTAATATGTTTATTTTTCCCAAATATGAAACGGACAGTCTGCAAAAAGGAAATACATAAACCTGACTCATGGCAAATATAAGTACTATACATATATTTAGAACTTTATATTAATTCATAAAGTGCCAAACCATAGCTGAGGTATCTTGAGTAATAAAAACATACTTACCGAAAGACACCCATCCACATACAGCAGATAGCCAAACCAGTACTGAAACAGTTATTAGTAGAGGTAATGGTATATGAGAGTATATCGTCGATCTAAAAAGGGAGGTAGGAGATGAATCTCTTCGACCAATAACAGAGAACCTATGAAATAGATCTCCCGTGAGGAAAACCATTGCATTCAATAGGTGATACTCCCTTCACATCCCTCTGACATTTGCTGTACTCTGAGAGGAATCAGGCTTCAAAATGCTGAGAAGCGCATGTCAACGTAGAAATCTTAGCACAAACTTACTTCACCACCTCCATAGGAGGCAAAGTTTGTAAAACTGAATTGTGGGTGTGGTGAGGGGTGTATTTATAGGCATTTTGAGGTTTGGGAAACTTTGTCCCGCCTGGTAGGATTGTATATCCCATACATCACTAGCTCATGGACTCTTGCCAATTACAGGAGAGAAAGAGACAATGTAATAATAAGTGTAATATGACTGAGTAGAATTTTTTTTTTTTTTTAAGCAATGCAACTTAATCCATTAATTGCTGTGCACCCCAAATTCATGCTAGAAATACTTGTAGCCCCTCATTTGATGCACCAAGGGTGTACTTTCTGCAAATGTGTGCTTTGTGTACCCCATTTTAATTTCTCAGGTAGCTAGAACTGTTTAATTTCTGAAAACAGTACAGTAAATTCTATGATGCTGTTTTTGATCATTTATCAAATTGACATGCTTGCAATAAAACAGTGGTAAAAAACAGTGAAATGTTCTTAATTTCTGCTTATTTCAGACAGGTTACCCACTACAAATATTTATCCACACAGGTTTTGAAGATGAAAAAAAAACAATATATAGTTTGTATAGTTTATTCACACAAACTTTACTTCTAAAAGTGTTTTAATGTGAACTGCAACAAAAAGCTCAAAACCAGCTTAGCAGCCAAAGAGTTAATCACATCATAAGATGATTACAGATTTATGCTAATGCAATAAATTCATAATAAACACTGTTCTTATTGTTTCCTTCCTGTTTCCCGATTACTTACTACTAACCCAATTGCCTTTAACCATATCCTGCTTCATTTGCAGATGCAGTAAATAGGAATAGAGAATATTCTGTACACCAGGGGTGGGCAAGAAGTAGATCACGGTCTACCAGTGGACCACAAGTGAATTTTAAGGTGACCGCCTGTAAGATTTTAAAAGTCTGCATAGCAAGAGAAAGATTTCTCACACATCTACGACGGCGAGGCTCTTCACTCAGAATCTAGATTCTGAGTGAAGAGCCTCGACACCATAGATGTATGAGAAATCTCTCTCTTATGCAGACTTTTAAAATCAGCAATGACCGAGTCTAAGACAGCGGTATGAGCACTGTACTTCAGCATGCGTGACACGGCTGTAGCTGAACTCGCTGCCCCAGCTTTGGTTACAGGACCTGCCCCTTAATCAACCTGACATGGCGTCCAGCCAATAAAATTACGTTGTAGAATGAGTCTTGAGCCGTCTTGATTGTGAGACTACTTATCATACGCAGGCATGGTACACAGATAAGGTTGCTCGACGGTCCCAGCTTGATGTAAATTATTTGTGTAAAAAATAAAATTTTCAGCCAGCAGGTCCTATTTGCGTCAAAAATACTATTCTTTGCGTTTTTTCAATAAATACATTATTGAAATTATTATTATCAAGATTTTTTTTTTTTTTTTTAAGCTATATGACCACATCACTTGGGAAAAAAAAAATAGAGGTAGCCCTTGCCTTACAAAAGTCTGCTCACCCCTGCTGTATATTATCATAACCAAGAAACACGTTGCATACTAAATAAAACCGACAGCCTCCATATCTCCTTGGTGTGCACTGTCTGTAGTCAGAGGGGGAGGAGTTTGAGTCTGATGTTTCAGTTAGCAGGAGACTGACTTCCAGCTGGCTTTTCTGAACCAGTTTGAGTGGTGCCTCCTCAAACTGCAATCTTTCTATTTTTAGACCACCACTCAACACAGAATTACGCTATGTCGGCACCCCATGGGCCCGATCCGATATGCGGCGTCGCCCGCAAATGCCGGCGACGCTAAATTTTGCGCTGGTTTTGTATTCTATATACGGCATAACCTAGAAGTTACGCTTGTATATTTCTACCGTCACCCGTAGTTTTTTGGGCCATAGGCACGTATACCAAACCAGCGCAGTTAGGTATCCAATATACAGCGTAAGGACTTACGTGGCGAAAATGGAGAAATCTTACTCCATTTTCACCTCGCCACAAAAAGCAGCCGTAGTAAGCCTTACGCTGTCTATTGGAGCCCGTAACTCCCTAAACGAGCTACAAAATAAACCTAACACCTAACGCATGCGCAATGTCTATCTACCTGTCAACCGCAATCCCCCGCCGCAATCCCTAATAAAATATTTAACCCCTAAACCGCCGCTCCCAGACCCCGCTGCCACCTACATTAACTACCCCCTAATGTGATCCCCCTACACCGTCGCCAACTTTATTAAACTACCCCCTAAAGTGAGCCCCTTACACCGCCGCAATCTACCTTACCTACCCCCTAAAGTGAGCTCCTACCCCGCCACCATCTATTTTAAAATTATTAACCCCTAATTTAATCCCCCTACCCCGCCGCCAGCTATATTATATGATTTAACCCCTAATCTAATCCCCCTACCCCGCCGCCACCTATATTAAATTAATTAACCATAATCTAATCCCCCTACCCCGCCACCAGCTATATTAAATTATTTAACCCCTAAAATACTAAACTATCCCTACCACTAAACCTAAGTCTAACCCTACAAATAGCCGTGAAAAGGGCTTTTTGCGTGGCATTACCCCAAAGTAAGCTGCTCTATTGCCAGCCCTTAAAAGGGCTTTTTGCGGGGCATGCCCCAAAGAAAACTGCTCTTTTACCAGCCCTTAAAAGGGCTTTTGGCGGGGCTTTGTCACAAAGTAAACTGCTCTTTTGCATCTAATCTAAATCCCCCTACACCGCCGCCACCTATAATAAATGTATTAACCCCTAATTTAATCCCCCTACACCGCCGCCAGCTATATTAAACACATTAACCCCTAATCTAATCCCCCTACACCGCCGCCAGCTATATTAACCCTAATTATATTAGGGTTAATATAGTTAATATCGTTATTATATTATATACATATTAAGTATAATAACCCTATCTAACTAACATCCCTAACTAAACTCTTATTAAAATAAATCTAATATTAATATTATTAATTAAAATATTCCTATTTAAATCTAAATACTTACCTATAAAATAAACCCTAAGATAATTAACTCTTAATTAATTTACATTGTAGCTATTTTAGGGTTTATATTTATTTTACAGGTAACTTGGTATTTATTTTAACTAGGTACAATAGCTATTAAATAGTTAATAACTATTTAATAGCAACCTAGTTAAAAGAATTACCAATTTACCTGTAAAATAAATCCTAACCTAAGTTACAAATACACCTACACTATCAATAAATTAAATAAACTACAAATATCTAAACTAAAATACAATTAAATAAACTAAACTACAAAAAATTAAAAAAAGATTACAAGATTTTTAAGCTAATTACACCGATTCTAAGCCCCCTAATAAAATAATAAAGCCCCTCAAAATAAAAAAAATTCCCTACCCTATTCTAAATTTAAAAAGTTAGCTCTTTTACCTTACCAGCCCTTAAAAGGGCCTTTTGCGGGGCATGCCCCAAAGAAAACTGCTCTTTTGCCTGAAAAAAAAAACACAATACCACCCCCCAACATTACAACCCACCTCCCACATACCCCTAATCTAACCAAAACCCCCCTTAAATAAACCTAACACTACCCCCCTAAAGATCTCCCTACCTTGTATTCACCCAGCCGGGCAGAACTCTTCATTCGATCCGGGCGATGTCTTCAAATCAAGCGGCAGTGAAGTCTTCTTCCACCAGGCGATGTCTTCAAGCAAGCGGCAGAGAGTCTTCTTCCATCCGGCAATGTCTTCAAGCAAAGCGCCATCTTCAATCTTCTTTCTTCGCTCCTCCGCCGCGGAGCATCCATCCGGCACGACGACTTCCCGACGAATGAGGTTCCTTTAAATGACGTCATCCAAGATGGCGTCCGTCGAATTCCAATTGGCTGAACCAATCAACCAATCGGATTGAACTTGAATCTGATTGGCTGATTCAATCAGCCAATCAGATTTTTCTACCTTAATTCCGATTGGCTGATAGAATCCTATCAGCCAATCGGAATTCGACGGACGCCATCTTGGATGACGTCATTTAAAGGAACCTCATTCGTCGGGAAGTCGTCGTGCCGGATGGATGCTCCGTGGCGGAGGAGCGAAGAAAGAAGATGCCGCTTTGCTTAAAGACATCGCCGGATGGAAGAAGACTCTCTGCCGCTTGCTTGAAGACATCGCCCAGATGGAAGAAGACTCTCTGCCGCTTGCTTGAAGCCATCGCCAGGTGGAAGAAGACTTCACTGACGCTTGATTGAAGACATCGCCCGGATCGGATGAAGAGTTCTGCCCGGCTGGGTGAATACAAGGTAGGGAGATCTTCAGGGGGGTAGTGTTAGGTTTATTTAAGGGGGGGGGTTGGGATTGATTAGGGGTATGTGGGTGGTGGGTTGTAATGTTGGGGCGTGGTATTGTGGGGGGTTTTTTCAGGTAAAAGAGCAGTTTTCTTTGGGGCATGCCCCGCAAAAGGCCCTTTTAAGGGCTGGTAAGGTAAAATAGCTAACTTATTTCATTTAGAATAGGGTAGGGATTTTTTTTTATTTTGGGGGGCTTTATTATTTTATTAGGGGGCTTAGAATAGGTGTAATTAGCTTAAAAATCTTGTAATCTTTTTTTTTATTTTTTTTTGTAATTTAGTGTTTGTTTTTTTCTGTAATTTAGTTTAGTTTATTTAATTGTATTTTAGTTTAGATATTTGTAGTTTATTTAATTTATTGATAGTGTAGGTGTATTTGTAACTTAGGTTAGGATTTATTTTACAGGTAAATTGGTAATTCTTTTAACTAGGTAGCTATTAAATAGTTATTAACTATTTAATAGCTATTGTACCTAGTTAAAATAAATACCAAGTTAAATGTAAAATAAATATAAACCCTAAAATAGCTACAATGTAATTATTAATTACATTGTAGCTATCGTAGGGTTTATTTTATAGGTAAGTATTTAGATTTAAATAGGAATATTTTAATTAATAATATTAATATTAGATTTATTTTAATAAGAGTTTAGTTAGGGATGTTAGAGTTAGATAGGGTTATTATACTTAATATATATATATAATAACGATATTAACTATATTAACCCTAATATAATTAGGGTTAATATAGTTAATATAATAACTATATTAACCCTAATATAATTAGCTTAGATTAGGGGTTAATGTGTTTAATATAGGCGGCGGTGTAGGGGGATTAAATTAGGGGTTAATACATTTATTATAGGTGGCGGCGGTGTAGGGGGATTTAGATTAGATGCAAAAGAGCAGTTTACTTTGTGACAAAGCCCGCCAAAAGCCCTTTTAAGGGCTGGTAAAAGAGCAGTTTTTTTGGGGCATGCCCCGCAAAAAGCCCTTTTAAGGGCTGACAATAGAGCAGTTTACTTTGGGGTAATGCCATGCAAAAAGCCCTTTTCAGGGCTATTTGTAGGGTTAGACTTAGGTTTAGTGGTAGGGATAGTTTAGTATTTTAGGGGTTAAATAATTTAATATAGCTGGCGGCGGGGTAGGGGGATTAGATTATGGTTAATTAATTTAATATAGGTGGCGGCGGGGTAGGGAGATTAGATTAGGGGTTAAATAATTTAATATAGCTGGCGGCGGAGTAGGGGGATTAGATTAGGGGTTAATTAATTTAATATAGGTGGCGGCGGGGTAGGGGGATTAGATTAGGGGTTAAATAATTTAATATAGCTGGCGGCGGAGTAGGGGGATTAGATTAGGGGTTAATTAATTTAATATAGGTGGCGGCAGGGTAGGGGGATTATCTTAGGGGTTAAATAATTTAATATAGGTGCCGGCGGGGTAGGGGGATTAAATTAGGGGTTAATAATTTTAAAATAGATGGCGGCGGGGTAGGGGCTCACATTAGGGGGTTATAGATTTAATATAGCTGACGGCGGGGTCCGGGAGCGGCGGTTTAGGGGTTAATAACTTTATTAGGTGGCGGCGGGGTCCGGAAGCGGCAGTTTGGGGTTAATAAATTTTTTATTGTTAGGATAGTGAGGGGGGATAGCGGTTAGAGGGTTAGACGTGTCAGGCTATGTTTAGGAGGCGTGTTAGATAGTACGGGAGATTTAATAACTTTAGTCAGGTTTTGTAGGCGCCGGCAGTTTCTAAAGTGCCGTAAGTCACTGGCGACTCCAGAATTTTATACTTACGCAGATTTCTGGACATCGCTGGTTTATCAGACTTACGGCACTTTAGCATCTGACGGCGCCGTATATAGGATAGCTCGAGTTGCGAGCTGAAACTGCGGGCGGCGGGGGTTCCCTTGCTTGCGCCGCAAACTACGCTGCATATCGGATCGCGCCCCTGGTTTATATAGTTTTTAGATGAATAATAGACTTTCACAGGCAGGTGGAGGTAAAGCTGCACTGGCTGTATATATTGTATTGATAATTGTGGGGATTCTAGAGTATTCATAATCAACATTTTAGACTCGTATTCTTTTAATTCTTAAAATTTTATATTCAGATTTATATTATTTGCATGTTTAGGTCTCTTAAGCTTTTGATCATCTTATTGGGATTCTGTTCTGTCCACCCAAGCAATTCATGATTCTGAAGCTACTGGCTGTTTTATGGATACGTTTGCTATTCAACATCATATACTTAAAGTTGTCTAAATCCTCTACTTTACCTAATGAGTCATTGATGGATCTTCCATAAAATCCACCACATGCTTTACCTGGAGGAGCCAATCAGGGCCTCTTACTGGAGTAAGCAAGGCTAGCCGGAGTTACGTATACCAAAATATTCATAGTTTTCCAAGTCTTAATTTCTTTTAAAATTAAATGTCAATCTCATATAAATAATCAAATCCAGCAGGTAACATTTCAGTTGAATTACAGCTCAAGCTAAGAATAAAAGGGATATTGATTGTCTTCTACTCAAGTATGGAGGAAATTCCCTAAACAGTGGCTTCATGTCTCCTGGAATCTGACAAGCTGTTCTACACACCAGCTAAATGAATAAGAACGTCTTTAGTAAGCAGGTTGAAGGTGTTCAAAAATGTAAAAGCTGTGAATCCCACTGAATACTTCAACACAGATCTGTTTCTGGCCCTCAGATACCACTGATAATTTGCGAGGAAATATACAGATATTAATATTCCACTTTTGGCAGTTATGGTTATGTAGAAATACTAATTAATAAATATATATATATATATATATATATATATATATATATATATATATATATATATATATATATATTTGCACCGATACTAGTATCGGTGCCGATATCAAGTATTTGCATGAGTACTTACTTGTACTCGTGCAAATGCACCAATACTTAAACTGATACCTCCAATTCCTACCCACACGCCATCTTGTGGTGCTTTTTAAACTGCAGGTTCCCATTTCATTTTAAGCTGGAGTGGAGACTTAACTAAAAATTTTCACTTCTGTTCTACCAATACAAATTGCTGTTATTTGTATTATTGAATGTCAGAGCAGTGCTCCAAAAGCTGCTACTTTACAGCTGGAAGCCTACCTGGGAGAGATCACTGTACCACATTCAGACAAACCCCTGAAGTACGGGGCAGTTAATAAACAGATTTAATGCCCCTAAATTATCTTTCTGACCCATGCAGCAGTGTGAAAGTGAAAGACTGTTCAGCTTAGCGTCAAACGTCCTTACTAATAGCAGAAACAGACTTCTAGATGAACATGCAGAGATGTTTCTGTTCCTTAATAAGAACTTACCACTAACTTTTGAAAAAACCTAATTTATGCTTACCTGATAAATTTATTTCTCTTGTGATGTATCCAGTCCACAGATCATCCATTACTTGTGGGATATTCTCCTTCCCAACAGGAAGCTGCAAGAGGATCACCCACAGCAGAGCTGTCTATATAGCTCCTCCCCTAACTGCCACTACCAGTCATTCGACCGAAGACAAGCAAGAGAAAGGAGAAACTATAGGGTGCAGTGGTGACTGTAGTTTAAAAATAAAAAACCACCTGCCTTAAAATGACAGGGCGGGCCGTGGACTGGATACACCACAAGAGAAATAAATTTATCAGGTAAGCATAAATTATGTTTTCTCTTGTAAAGTGTATCCAGTCCACGGATCATCCATTACTTGTGGGATACCAATACCAAAGCTATAGGACACGGATGAAGGGAGGGACAAGGCAGGCGCTTAAACGGAAGGCATCACTGCCTGCAAGACCTTTCTCCCAAAAATAGCCTCCGAAGAAGCAAAAGTATCAAATTTATATAACTTTGAAAAAGTATGAAGCGAAGACCAAGTCGCCGCTTTACAAATCTGTTCAACAGAAGCCTCATTTTTAAAAGCCCATGTGGAAGCTACCGCTCTAGTAGAATGAGCTGTAATCCTTTCAGGAGGCTGCTGGCCAGCAGTCTCATAAGCTAAGCGTATTATACTCCTTAGCCAAAAAGAAAGAGGTTGCCGAAGCCTTTTGGCCTCTCCTCTGTCCAGAATAGACAACAAACAATGCAGATGTTTGACGAAAATCTTTAGTAGCTTGTAAATAAAACTTTAAAGCACGAACCATGTCAAGATTGTGTAAAAGACGTTCCTTCTTTGAAGAAGGATTAGGACACAGTGACGGTACAACAATCTCCTGATTGATATTTTTATTAGCTACCACCTTAGGTAAAAAACCCCAGGTTTGGTACCCTTGAAGAACTAAATTTAAACTCCAAGGCAGAGCAACAGGTTTAAACACAGGCTTGATTCTGACTAAAGCCTGACAAAATGCCTGAACGTCTGGAACCTCAGCCAGACGTTTGTGCAAAAGAATAGACAGAAGACAGAGCAGAAATCTGTCCTTTTAAGGAACTAGCTGACAAACCCTTCTCCAATCCTTCTTGGAGAAAAGATAATATCCTAGGAATCCTGACCTTACTCCATGAGTAACCCTTGGATTCACACCAATGAAGATATTTACACCATATCTTATGATAGATTTTCCTGGTGACAGGCTTTCGCGCCTGTATTAAAAAGGTATCAATGACCGACTCTGAGAAACCACGCTTTGATAAAATCAAGCGTTCAATCTCCAAGCAGTCAGCCGCAGAGAAATTAGATTTGGATGGTTGAAAGGACCCTGAAGTAAAAGGACCTGCTTCAGAGGCAAAGTCCATGGTGGAAAGGATGACATGTCCACCAGATCTGCAAACCAAGTCCTGCGTGGCCACGCAGGTGCTATCAAAATTACCGATGCTCTCTCCTGTTTGATCTTGGCAATCAGACGAGGGAGCAGAGGAAACGGTGAAAACACATAAGCCAGGTTGAAGGACCAAGGCACTGCTAGAGCATCTATCAGCGCTGCCTTGGGATCCCTGGACCTGGATCCGTAACAAGGAAGCTTGGCGTTCTGGCGAGACGCCATGAGATCCAGTTCTGGTTTGCCCCAACGTTGAATCAACTGTGCAAACACCTCCGGATGGAGCTCCCACTCCCCCGGATGAAAAGTCTGACGACTTAGAAAATCTGCCTCCCAGTTATCTACTCCTGGGATATGGATAGCTGATAGATGGCAAGAGTGAATCTCTGCCCATTGAATTATCTTTGAAACCTCCAACATCGCTAGGGAACTCCTTGTTCCCCATTGATGGTTGATGTAAGCTACAGTCGTGATGT
Source organism: Bombina bombina (assembly GCF_027579735.1). NCBI lineage: Eukaryota > Metazoa > Chordata > Amphibia > Anura > Bombinatoridae > Bombina > Bombina bombina. The sequence goes on from NC_069503.1 coordinate 542,601,273, forward strand.
TGTCCGACTGAAATCTGATGAACCTCACTGCCGCTAGCTGAAGCCAAGCCTAAAGAGCATTGAATATCGCTCTTAGTTCCAGAATGTTTATTGGAAGGAGTGCCTCCTCCTGAGTCCACGACCCCTGAGCCTTCAGAGAGTTCCAGACTGCACCCCAGCCCAGAATGCTGGCATCTGTTGTTACTATTGTCCAATCTGGCCTGCGGAAGGTCATACCTTTGGACAGATGGCCCCGAGATAGCCACCAGAGAAGAGAATCCCTGGTCTCTTGATCCAGATTTAGTAGAGGGGACAAATCTGTGTAATCCCCATTTCACTGACTGAGCATGCAGAGTTGCAGCGGTCTGAGATGTAGGCGGGCAAACGGAACTATGGCCATTGCCGCTACCATTAAGCCGATTACTTCCATACACTGAGCCACCGAAGGGCGAGAAGTATAATAAAGAACACGGCAGGAATTTAGAAGTTTTGACAACCTGTCCTTGTCAGGTAAATCCTCATTTCTACAGAATCTATCAGAGTTCCCAGGAAGGAAACTCTTGTGAGAGGGGATAGAGAACTCTTCTTTTCATTCACTTTCCACCCATGAGACCTCAGGAATGCCAGAAAAATGTCCGTATGGGACTTGGCAATTTGGAAATTTGACGCCTGTATCAGAATGTCGTCTAAGTAAGGGGCTACTGCTATGACCCACGGCCTTAGGACCGCCAGAAGTGACCCCAGAACCTTCGTAAAGATTCTTGGTGCCGTAGCTAACCCAAAGGGAAGAGCCACAAACTGGTAATGCCTGTCTAGGAAGGCGAACCTGAGAAACCGATGATGATCTTTGTGTATCGGAATGTGAAGATAAGCATCCTTTAAGTCCACGGTAGTCATGTATTGACCCTCCTGGATCATAGGTAGGATGGTTTGAATAGTCTCCATCTTGAAAGATGGGACCCTGAGAAATTTGTTTAGGATCTTGAGATCTAAGATTGGTCTGAAGGTTCCCTCTTTCTTGGGAACCACAAAGATTTGAATAGAAGCCTTGCCCCTGTTCCTCCTTTGGAACTGGGTGGATCACTCCCATAACTAGGAGGTCTTGGACACAATGTAAGAATGCCTCTCTCTTTATCTGGTCTGCAGATAATTGTGAGAGGTGAAATCTTCCTTTTGGGGAAGAAGCTTTGAAGTCCAGAAGATATCCCTGGGACACAATTTCCAATGCCCAGGGATCCTGGACATCCCTTGCCCAAGCCTGGGCGAAGAGAGAAAGTCTGCCCCCTACTAGATCCGTTGACGGATCGGGGGCTGATCTTTCATGCTGTCTTAGAGGCAGCAGCAGGCTTCTTTGTCTGCTTACCTTTGTTCCAGGCCTGGTTAGGTCTCCAGACCGGCTTGGACTGGGCAAAATTTCCCTCTTGTTTTGCATTAGAGGGAGTTGATGCCGCGCTCGTCTTAAAGTTTCGAAAGGCACGAAAATTAGTTTGTTTGGTCCTTAATTTATTATACCTATCCTGAGGAAGGGCATGACCTTTTCCTCCAGTAATATCAGAAATGATCTCCTTCAGTTCAGGGCCGAATAGGGTCTGCCCCTTGAAGGGAATGTTGAGAAGCTTAGACTTTGAAGTAACGTCAGCTGACCAGGATTTAAGCCATAGCGCCCTACGCGCCTGTATAGCAAAACCTGAGCTCTTAGCCATTAGTTTGGTTAAATGAACAACGGCGTCAGAAACAAATGAATTGGCTAGCTTAATCGCTTTAAGCTTGTCAAGTATATCATCCAATGGAGTTTCTACCTGTAAGGCCTCTTCCAGAGACTCAAACCAGAAGGCCGCAGCAGCAGTGACCGGGGAAATGCATGCAAGAGGCTGGAAAATAAAACCTTGTTGAATAAACATTTTCTTAAGCTAACCCTCTAACTTTTATCCATTGGATCTAGGAAAGCACAACTGTCCTCGACGGGAATAGTTGTACGCTTAGCTAGGGTAGAAACTGCTCCCTCCACCTTAGGGACCGTTTGCCATAAGTCCTGTGTAGCGGCATCTATTGGAAACATTTTCTTAAAAATAGGAGGGGGAGAGAACGGTACACCTGGTCTATCCCATTCCTTAGTAATAATTTCTGAAAACCTTTTAGGTATTGGAAAAACATCAGTGTAAACAGGCACTGCATAGTATTTATCCAATCTACACAATTTCTCTGGCACTATAATGGTGTCAGTCATCCAGAGTAGCTAAAACCTCCCTGAGCAACACGCGGAGGTGTTCAAGCTTAAATTTAAATGTAGACATATCAGAATCAGGTTGAAGCATCTTCCCCGAGTCAGAAAAATCACCCACAGAAAGAAGCTCTCCTGCCTCAGCTTCTGCATATTGTGAGGGGATATCAGACATAGCTACTAAAGCGTCAGAGAGCTCTGTATTTTTTCTAGTCCCAGAGCTGTCTCGCTTTCCTTGTAACCCTGGTAGATTGGACAATACCGCTGTAAGGGTATGATCCATAACTGCCGTCTTGTAAAGTAAACGCCATGGGCGCGCTAGATGTACTTGGCGCCACTTGAACGGGAGTCCCTTGAGCGGGAGTCAAAGGTTCTGACACGTGGGGCGAGATAGTCGGCATAACTTCCCCCTTGTCAATTTCCTCTGGTGATAAATCTTTTAAAGACAGAATATGATCTTTATAACTTAAAGTAAAATCAGTCCATTTGGTACATTCTAAGAGGGGGTTCCACAATGGCTTCTAAACATAATGAACAAGGAGTTTCCTCTATGTCAGACATGTTTAAACAGACTAGCAATGAGACCAGCAAGCAAACACTTTGATAAATGTAAACAAGCAAAAAATAAAAACGGTACTGTGCCTTTAAGAGAAACAAAATGTTGTCAGAAATTGAAAAACAGTGATAAAAAGCAGTAAATCTTACAAAATTTTTACAGTGTGTATAATAGACTAACAGAGCATTGCACCCACTTGCAAATGGATGATTAACCCCCTAGTTTCAAAACCGGATCAAAAAACGATAAACATTTTTTTAACAGTCACAACTAACTGCCACAGCTCTGCTGTGGCCCTACCTGCCCATACAACGACTTTTGAAGGCACAAAAACCCTTTGTAGAGGTCCTAAGTGTTCAGGGGACTCCTTCAGGGAAGCTGGAAGTCTCAAGCTGCAAAAACTACTGCACGATTTAGGCCTGAAATTAGGCCCCTCCCAACCTGTACTCACAGTGAGAGGGCCATAAAAAACTATCCCTAGGCAAAATCTGGCCAGCCATGTGGAAAAAAACGGGCCCCAATAAAGTTTTATCACCAATATGTAAAAGAAAAACGTTTAAAACACTTCCAGCAAACGTTATCTTATTTTCAGTAATGTGAGAAAGTAATAAGAATATTACCTTTTACAGCAAGCATGATACTAGTAGTTATTAAATCACTGTAATCAGGCTTACCTTAAATAAATCCGGTATTAACAGCATTTTCTAGCATATTCATTTCTCTAGAAAAATTTAAACTGCACATACCTCATAGCAGGAGACCCTGCACGCCATTCCCCCAGCTGAAGTTACCTCATCTCTTCAGTTATGTGTGAGAACAGCAACGGATCTTAGTTACAACCTGCTAAGATCATCAAAAACCACAGGCAGACTCTTCTTCAACTTTCTGCCTGAGGCTAAAACCGTACAACTCCGGTACCATTTGAAAATAATAAACTTTTGATTGAAGATAAACTACATAAATACAACACATCTCTCTAGCTACTTCCTATGTTGTCAAGAGCTGCAAGAGAATGACTGGTAGTGGCAGTTAGGGGAGGAGCTATATAGACAGCTCTGCTGTGGGTGATCCTCTTGCAGCTTCCTGTTGGGAAGGAGAATATCCCACAAGTAATGGATGATCCGTGGACTGGATACACCTTACAAGAGAAATGTATTCTAATTGCTAGATTGTTTGTTATACTGCTACTTCTCATCTTGCACAATTATGCTCAAAACATATTGTACTCTGGGAATAAAAAGCAGCCCTGGAAAAATATGAAGGCCAGCCCTATTTTCTGTTGAGTCAGTAGCAGGCAAATACCCCATTATTCTCAAAGGGGATTACTGGGACACTCCTTCCCTAATATTTTGTTCAGAATTAAAATTGTTTTACTTTGTATAAGTACAAATAAATGGCAGATTGATGAGTTATATATGCACCCTACAACCCAACTGCATCTAGTAGTCACCCCTTTAAATTGTAGCTTTTCAGCCCCAGCTGTTATTTATTGTTATTATTAATATATGTTATTGTAATATTTTTATTTATAAACATGTTCTGTGAACTTTGTGACAACAAGCACATAAAACTGTTTAATTGTTTAAATGTCTTTTGAGATACAGTTCATAATTATAAAGAAGCAATCTTAAATCATTAGTCTTTTTTTGTGCTTGGTAAACTGTCATGACAAAGTATCGGTACTTGTTCTCGGTCTTAAAAAAAAAAAATTGTATCGGTGCAAATTTAAATATAAAGGCTAAATATTGTATACATCTATCCATAAGTCACACTTAATTGTAGTTGTTTGTTTATCTGAAATAAACATTTAAAATTTAAATTAAAAAAACTGGGTCAGGCTTGAAAAATTCTAGAAACCAGAGTCATATGCATAAAAACAGATTATGACTCAAAATCCTCTGGCTCATAAATTTATCAACCCTTAATTTTACCCAATTTGAAAACAACAATATAGAATGGAAATAGTTTCCTTTTTTGTTTTTAATTTTCCTTTTTACCAAAAAACTCAAACAGAAATAGAAGTGATACAAAAAAACAACAAAATACCTATAAAAATGTATTTTTTTCCCAACAGATCAAAGTTTGGATAAATTCACAGATCACACATCAAAAACAAGCAGTAACATTTGAATCCCATTAACTAAAGCTCACTTATAAAGTGCTCATTTTCATCATGGTTTGTCCCACAACATTGGACCCAGTAATCTCCTAATTGCAAATGTAAGTTAACAAAATATTAAAAAAAATAATAAAAAAAAACGCATTACCCCCTCCCTATTAAAGTTCTTCTTTTCGTTTAAGTTTTGTGGCATGTTCTTCAATAAATTTGCTCAATCCTTCTAAATCTCTGTTACCCCCTTCAAATTTGATAGGATTTTGTTTATCTTTCTTTGGTGCAAAATAAATGGTTGGGAATCCTTCAACTTTGTACTTGTCATTGGGGATGTCATTAGATGTAGCATCCATCTTTGCTATAATGATGCTCTCCTCAGATTTGTATTTTTTGCCTAAGTCATTGTATGTTGGTTCCAGGGATTTGCAGTGTCCACACCATGGGGCATAGAACTCTATGAGTACATCCGATTTTGGATCCATCACAATCTGATCAAATGTTTTTCCAACTACCACTTTGACGGGGCCTTTATTGTTCTTGGGACTTGGTTGGGACTTAATAATAGGTGAAAGTTTTCCTGTATATGCGTTAGACAAACAAAAATATATTAGCTGTAATATATATAGCATTATCAAAAACAAAAAGTAGGTCCCTGATAAACATATTTTACCAAAACATTAATGGCTAGATTACAAGTGGAGCGCTATTTGCGGGCGAGCGCTAAATAACCAGCTATTACAAGTGGCTGGTTATTGCTACCGCAAGCTCGCTTATAAAATTAACAATTAGCACTTATAAAATTAACCTGAGATCAGATCTCTGGTTAATTTTATAAATGTGCCCCAAATCCCCCCCCCCCCCCAAATGCAGTCTAGTGCATCTTACTAAAAAATTAAAATTGTAGCATTGTGGCAAGAGAGGGGTGTTTTTTCAATTTGCTGCCATCACTGCACGACTTTCTCAATTCGCTGGGCTAGTTCTCATGCCGTGTCTCACACTCTTGTGAGCGCATTGTGGTCAACTTGTAATACTAGTGCACATTTGCTTGTGCTGGTATTACTCAGTGGAGTGCAAATATCGCTTTCACAAATGCGATATTTAGCCCTCTACTTGTAATCTGGCCCTAAATAAACATTAAATATCAACAGCAACCCCACAATACTCTTAAACGTGATCATAATACAACAAAAACCAAGCTGAAACAAAAAAAAATATATAGTTATATAGAACATGCTGATGTGTAATCTATAAAAAAAAATATATAATTTTTCTCCGAAACCGATTAGGCACCATAAAACAAAAGGTGGAAAAAAAACAATGTTATAGAAAAAAGAAATGTAACTCCCAATATTGAATTATGATGTTAAAAAAAAAAAAAAAGGTATTATGTAAGGTCTATAAAAAAAAATCAAACATATACAATTAAAATAATTCATAAGTTGAGAACTCACCTTTTTTGAAAGCCAACACAAAATCTCTGAGTTCGCCAGAATCAAATTCCTCTGGCTCTTTGGCATATTTCTTGCCACCAGCATCTAGGATTGCAGCATTTACTTCCTCACCACTTTCATCTAAACCTAAATCTTTTAGTTCAGATGTATAATCTTCCTCATTGGAGATGGCAAAGGTGTACTCTGGGAAATCTTTAGCAACTTCCAAGACTTTGTTTCGCCAGTACTGGGTTGCTGGAAAGAAACAATTATATTGAATTTTCAATAGGAATTGTATATGTATAACACTAACTTTTATAGTTTCAAGTTAGCTTAGTTGTAAAGTATGTATATTATTTTCTTTTTAAAAAAAATACATGAAACTAATACTGCAATACCAACAACGGTAATTAGCAAGGCTTTTTTTAAAAAGAAAAAAAAAAAACTACCCAAGACAAACAGGATTACTTTAGAGACCATTCTGTAGTCATTTGATGATCATTAAACTACTTTAGAAGTCATTTGCACATCATCAGGCTTTTAAAGTAATCAGCTAAGGTAAATATTGGGTGATGACTTCAGAATGATTAGCAGATTCCTTCACAAGCATGAACAGCCAGTCAATGCCTCTAGATATCATCTCATTTAAATATTTTGGCCTGAGGGCATACTTCAGGGATTTCATTGAATCATTGATTACTTCATAATGACTCCAGGAAAGGTCATCCTTTATGGACTAGGGTATCCCTTGCCATGCAGAAAATATGAACATCTTTACATTCAGACAACCTACCTGTACGGAAATCAAAGCTGAAATCCACACTGAAATACACTACTACAAGTGGACGTTTTGTGTATCTCTTCGCTTCATTGGAGCTCTTTCTATGGCCAACTAAAGGCAATGTATGTTTTTTAATATGCTCCTTGATATCATCTTCAGATGTGGATTCCTACAAAAAAATTAAAGTCAAAATCTTAATATTAAAACGTTTTGTTAGTTAAACATCTTTATGGTTACCTTATGTTAAATTTCATAATTCACATACAAAAAATATATAATCATTGTCAGATATCACAGTATGCAAATGTTCTTTATATTATATGGGTATTTAGGTGTGCTCTGGTTACAAAGTATATTTTGTCAAAGACAAAACTTATTTTAACCAACATCTGCAAATGTTGCTATTAATAAGTGAGTGGTGTGTCTGCCTTTTGTGTATGCCCTTTATTACACAAATACCACCTCTCATGAGCTGAACATTCACATCACAAGAATGATGGGCGCTATACAAGACAAACAGCAAAATACTAATATAGACCAGAAGAGTTAACAAAACAAAAAAAAAACACACATGCATGTAATTATGTTACTTACTTTAAAATGTAAAATATATTTATTTGGCTCATGTTTGGATTGGAACCTTTCAGGCTGCATGACAAGAAGCTGGCCTGGCGAGACTTTCAGGAAGTTTATTATATCGCTGCTGAAGGTGTGGTAAAACTTGTAGTCCTCTCTCAAGTTGTTAGCTGCAAATAGTACAACCATATAAATATTAAAAGCAGAGGGACAAAAGCATCAGGATTAGTTTGTGACAAAATATCTGTTTTCTACTTTTATTATGCAAGTACGGAACTTAAAAAGGGACATTCTGTTTAATGGAATGCTCCGTTTTGTTAGAATATTTTATTTTGAAACAAAAGCATTCATTTTATTGTCAGAAATGTGTTCTGGTGACAGCAAGCACCTTGTAATTGCAAGACATTTCTGTTGTGATACTATAAAATAACATTCAAGCCAATTTAATCCAAATTAACATCCTTTTTACTGTAATGATTTTTCAATACCCAAAACACTACCCATTTGCCTTTTTTGGAGGAGCCCATCCAGGCTTTAGTCTGCAGAAAACAAGGCTAGTCACTGTCAAAGTTAAAGGGACAGTTTACTCAAAACATTTATCCCCTTTAAAATTTGTTCACAATTATCCACTTTACCTGCTTGAGTATATTAAAAATTGTTTACAAGCATTTCCTTTACCCTTATATTGGCATTTGAAATAGTTTATTTAGCCAGTGGTATCCCAAAATATTCTGGGAGTTTCTGGCCTTAGGTCCAAGCTATAGAAAAGCCGTGTAAACACAGCCATCAGAAGAAATTACACTCCCAGTGGGGTATAGAAAAGATAAGGTAATAAAACAATTCCATTGTTCTCTCCAAGTATTGGCGAATGGTTTATGGACAGATATATGGACAGATATAAGAAAGAAGCAGGTATATGTACACAATGTGATAAAGTAATGAGATCTGATTAGGTTGTGGCTTCAAAACACAAAATCAGCCTTTTTATAAACACAAATAAAAGCTGCGAAATGCAGTTATAAGAATTTGAAAATCCTCCATTTTTCAAAGCTTAATTACATGAGAAGGGGACAAAATAAATAAATAATGAACATATATAGCAATGTATATTGAATGCATAAGTCAATGTGTTTACTAATTCTCCCCATTTTTATTAAAGGGATAGCAAACATTTGGATTATACAATACTTTTTGCCCTTTATGTATCCACCTCAACGCTTTTGTGATACGTATTATTAATCAAATGTAAATGGGACATACCTGCATCTTGATACAACTGGTATGATTTATCTTCCTCTCCTGTGAAAACGGCAAGGATCACAACATCATCACCATCTCTTAGAAATTCCTGTACTTGCTTTACAGCCTGGATCTGTTTAGAAGGTGGGCCAGCTTGTTCAATCATGTAATCAACAATACCTGGGGGAAACAAATTAATCAGTCAAACAAAATAAAAGATTACGAGTTAGATTCACTAAAATGTCCTTAGTTAGATCAGTGGTGGCCAAAACATTTCATACACGGAGGATCAGTCAGGATTGGTTACGGGGCACATTACATTATACTGTATTCATACTTATGCTAAAGATAACACCTCAAAATAAAATGAATTGTAAATCAAATTTTAGTATATATATATATATATATATATATATATATATATATATATATATATATATATATATATATATATATCTCTCAAGATATCAGGTGGACAAGCTCTCGAGTCTTTCTGCAATCGCCACTTGCAAAACAGTATCGGGTGACAAAATGTAAAATTTGTGCAATGTTGCCCCCCTCTGGTGAAAGTGTTGGGGTGATTTATTTAACCAACTTTGAGATAAAAGCAGTTTCAGCTTCTTAGATCTGCACCAAGAAAGCCTAAAAATCTGTGAATGCATCTTAATAAATCTTACCTTATGGCAATGTACAAAAGCTGCATTATTTGATTTCATAGAATCCCAGATTACTTATAAAATATCACCACAGACCTAGCATAAGGCTCGCTCCGGTTAATGCATATGATCAATACATAGCTATAAAGAATAGCAAATACATACTATCAAACTTACACAGCACAGAGGAATGAACTATTTTTTCATATATTACGCAGTCATAACAAGGGTTATTTACTGGAAAATTAAAAGGGATAGTATAGTCAAAATTAAACTTACGTGATTTAGATAGAGCATGCAATTTTAATCAACTTTCTAATTTACTCCCATTATCAATTTTTATTTGTTCTCTTTGTATCTTTATTTGAAAAACCAGAATGTAAGCCAGCTACATTTAGACATCAGCAAGCGCTACCCAGCTGCTGAACCAAAAATGGTCCGGCTACTAAGCTTACATTCCTGCTTTTTCAAATAAAGATACCAAGAGAACGAAGACAAAATAATAGGAGTAAATTAGAAAGTTGATTAAAATTGCATGAATTTTTGACTAGATTATTCCTTTAACACTCAGCTTCCTTTGAGTGCTAAGCTGGATTTAATTTTTTTTCCATTTAAAAAAAAAAAAAAAATTAGACTCCCCCCAGATCCCCAAGACTTATACGGTTGGTTAGGCGATTACCTTTCCAACAGTGGGTCTTGGGGGTCTGTAGCTGCTTAGATGCCTGAGATGCAGGCTTCTAAGCAGCATGCCCCCTTTCCCTATATACCTTCTATTGTAAATTTTAAATAAAGTTGAGCGGTGACGTTATCACCGCACATAACGGGAAGCCCCGGCAATGCCTGTCACTATACAGGCCCGATTGCCGGGGTGAGAGCCGGTAGGAGCCCCCAGATTGCTAAAAAAGGTAGTTGAGTGCTAGTGACAGCTCTTAGCCGTCGTTAGCACTCAAGGGGTTAAAATGTATAGAATTAGCGCTGCGCAATCTGTTGGCGCTCTACAAATACCTGTTAATAATGCTTCCACAAATGTACACAAATAGATATTATGGTCCCCCATTTAAGTCAAGGAGCCTGTCCACCCAAGCTCACTGCCACTGATGAGAACATCACTGCAGAAAGTTATGATTGCAGGTAGAATTAGACTGAGGTGATTTTAAATCTGCCATCTCTAAAATGTCGGACAGGTTAGGAAGCAACAGTCTTAAAAGGGACACCGAACCCAAATTTTTTCTTTTGTTATTCAGGTAGATCATGCAATTTTAAGCAACTTTCTAATTTGCTCCTATTATCAAATTTTCTTCATTCTCTTGGTATCTTTATTTGAAAAGCAAGAAAGTTTAGATGCCGGCCCATTTTTGGTGAACAACCTGGGATGTTCTTGCCGATTGGTGGATAAATTCACCCACCAGTAAACAAGTGCTGAATAGCTTAGATGCCTTATTTTTCAAATAAAGATAGGAAGAGAACAAAGAAGAAAAATTAATAGGAGTAAATTAGAAAGTTACTTAAAATTGCCTGCTCTATCTGAATCACGAAAGAAAGAAAATTCGGGTTCAGTGTCCCTTTAACTTGTGGTTGCAACAACTTCATAAAAAGGAAGCCCTAAATGTCCTCCACTTTTGTGTTACTAATAATTACAGGGATATGAAACAAACATTTTTTTTTTGTAATTCAGACAGAGCATAACATTTTATAAAAAGTTTCCAATTGACTTCTATTATCAAATGTGCTTCATTCCCATAATATTCATTGCTCAAGAGCTACCTAGGTAGGTGTCTAGAGAATTACATGGCAGGACACAGTGCTGCCATCTAGTGCTCTTGCAAATGAATAACATTCTTGTAAAACTGCCGCCATATAGCGCTCCAGACGTGCATACTCCTGAGCTTACGTCCCTGCTTTTCAACAAAAAACCCCAAGAGAAAGAAGATTTGGTACTAAATTAAAATGTGGTTTAAAAAAGAAATTTTATGCTTACCTGATAAATTGATTTCTTCTACGATACGAGTCCACGTATTCATCCTTTACTTGTGGGATATTATCCTCCTGCTAACAGGAAGTGGCAAAGAGAACCACAGCAGAGCTGTCTATATAGCTCCTCCCTTGACTCCACCCCCCAGTCATTCGAACGAAGGTATAGGAAGAAAAAGGAGAAACTAAAAAAAGGTGCAGAGGTGACTGAAGTTTGAAAACAAAAATATAATCTGTCTAAAATGACAGGGAGGGCCGTGGACTCGTCGTATCGTAGAAGAAATCAATTTATCAGGTAAGCATAAATTTCCTTTTCTTCTACTAGATACGAGTCCACGGATTCATTCTTACTTGTGGGATACAATACCAAAGCAACAGGACACGGATGAACGGGAGGGACAAAACAGATACCTAAACGGAAGGCACCACTGCCTCAGAAGAAGCAAAAGTATCAAATTTGTAAAATTTGGAAAAGGTATGAAGGGAGGACCAAGTCGCAGCCTTACAAATCTGTTCAACAGAAGCATCGTTTTTTAAAAAACGTCTTGCTTGAAGAAAATAAAAACTCTAATTTTAACACCTCTTTCACTTTAACTCTTCCTATTACTAGTATAGGCAAAGAGAATGACTGGAGGGTGGAGTCAAGGGAGGAGCTATATAGACAGCTCTGCTGTGGTGCTGTTTGCCACTTCCTGTTAGCAGGAGGATAATATCCCACAAGTAAGGATGAATCCGTGGACTCGTCGTATCTAGTAGAAGAAATAACATTCTAAGTATCTGAATTGTTAAATGGATATTACAACTGTTTCTGTGTGTGTATGTGTATGTATATATTATATATATATATATATATATATATATATATATATATAGAGGAAAAAGGAATGCAGAGTCTTCAAAGTAGATGAAATGAGGTATTTATTAGGAGCAGGCTTATCGTCAGACACAGGTAAGCTCCTTTCTTACGCGTTTCGCGCATGGGCACATGCGCTTCATCAGAGATAATGGTCTCTGCTGGTCACGGTCTCTATAAAGGTGTAGGTAACCAATCAGGAAGGGTGTCATGTTAACCCTTAGGGTGTGTGAAAACTTACACAATTTGGTTTTCTAATGACATGGTGTACACCTGGCCTAGAGGTCCCGAGCAGCAGATTATATTCTTGAACAGATAATATGCTATACAGAAATATAAATGCATTATGCTTGAACAAACAATTTTCCAATAATCAATTTGTCAATAATTAGCTTTGATGCTGTTACAATGCTTTTAAAATGTTAAAAAGATTAGTTGAGATGATAGTTTAATGCATTTGAGAGAGAGCTATAGGTGAAAATATGTGTATTTGTGTACAGACATTTTCCCTTTTTTTTATATATATTTTTTTGGTATTTTTAAGTTGTGAAACATATTTAGACTTTGACTGCTTGTAATAAGGTAAACCAAGATGACCACCTACAGAGTGAATATATTGTATTGCTCTCTATAAGGTCCCTGCCATGTGTTGTATTCTTTTTAAAGTATGTATTTTTTAAAGCAGTTACACAAAGGCATAGTAAACTTTATCAATTTGTGTTAAAGTGGACCTTACATGATGACTAACAAAGAGGGAGCAATATGTGGCTGTCTGCAAAGCCATAGTTATGTATAACAACCATTGTTGTATTTTACTCTCTATAAAACAGCAACAATTAAAAATCATGATGATACATTAAAATAATTAATAACATTTTTAGGACATTGTGATAGTATCTAAAAATTAGCACTCTATTAGCTGGGGGGATCTGGGTGAGCCCCTGCCTGTTGTGATATTATATATAATATTCTTCACATAATTAGTTATGAAACTATAAAGAGGACTGACTAATGGTCCTAATTTACTAAGGTATTTTTAAGTTTCATCCTTGAGATAGAATACTAGGTTATATTAAGACATTAGTTCATAACTAGATGGTTTTAACAGTGCTAAGATGACAAAATAAGGCAAATGGATGGGTTATGTTAAAAACATTTTCTCATGACATAGTTTATGAAAAATTCTTTTTTAATTCTTTCTTTGAATCATTTGTTTCCTTTTTTGATTTTTTAATTTTGGGAGGGGTGGGTTATGCTTAGGTTAATAAAGCATAGACAATTTTAGCAAACCTTTGGTGGGAATGAGGAAGAGAGAGGGAGAGTAGTGTACTATATTAAAATGACCTTAAGGCCTGTGTGTGTGCTATAGGAGCTAACAAGTTAAACCCTATGGTGAATATGAATATTAAGGGATTTAGTAATATTTGTATTCATGTTATTGGAGAACCTAGAGACTGATGTGGTGTATGTATATTGTATTAATATTAATCCTGTCTACAAATTTTGTATGCTATGTTGCTGGGATATATCTTGTTTACTCTATATATAGATTGACATCATATCTTTTATTCATGCCTTGTGGTGCTCTGGTTTGTAACATGAATATCCAATATACTTCTCTTTTTGACAGCATCTTGTTTCTGTCACCCCCTAGTGGATTATTAGATATATGTTCTATGGCTTTAAATGTGAAATGGCTAAGTCTGTTATCATGTGTGTGAAAATGTTTGGCCACCGGTGTCCTAGGGAGTTCCTCTTCTATTGATAAGAGGTGTTCTCTTATGCAGTCCTTCAATGGACGTGTCGTAATCCCTATATATTGTTGTTGGCAATGTGTACATGTGATTAGATATATTACATGGGTGGACGTGCAGTCCATTCTATTAGTTATAGGATATGTTTTGTGTGTCTCTGAGGAGCTAAACATTAGGCATTTTTCAGTATATTTGCAACTTTTACACGGTACATGACCACATCTATAATTACCTTTAGAGGGACTTAGCCAATTAGTGGTTGGTAAAATTTTGTTATGAAATTTGTGTGTGATCTTGTCACGTATGGTTGGTGCTTTTTTAGCTACAAATCTTATATGTTGCTGTAATTTGTTTCTCAAAGTGATGTCACTGTTGAGTACTGGTAGATATTTCTTAATGATATTTTTGATAGTGTAAAATTGATTGCTGTATTTAGTTACAAAACAGATATTTTCTTTGGTTGTGAAATTTTCATTGTAGCTTCTACTAATTGTACCGGTTGTAGTTTTTTTGTTATTGTTGTTGAGTAGTGTGACCCTATCTATCCTTGCTACTTGGGATTTAATTTTAAGTAGCACACTTTTTCTGTAACCTCTAGATGTGAGTCTGTTGGTATGTATATATATATATATATATATATAAAAAAATTTTTTTAAAATATATTATCCCATATGTATATATGATCTATTGTTGAGACTTTGTTTCCAGCATATTCATTGTATAGTATGACTAACGTGTGTGGTTCAATGTTAATTGGTTTAGAGGTGTGTTTTCCCCAACCAATGAATTGCTTTTGTATGCTTTTTAAACTACACCTTCCAGTACTACTACAGGTTTATGAATACGGCTAACGCCGAAACGCGTAAAACCTGTTTCCTGTAACACAGTGTTGGACCTGTCCGTTTTATATGGATTAATAAAGCTCATTATTTTATTTTTCTATGGGATTATTTTTCTATGGGATTGATAATATTTTTTCTATTTTTGTACGTTATTCAGAGGACAACAAGGAGCCCTCTCCTTTTTCATTTCCCATAGACTTTTTTTCAATTGTTTAAATGTTCCTGGCTATCCTCTACAGATTAAATGGACTGTCTTTTACCTACAGGCTTTTAACTGTGCTTACTTTGGGCGATCTGGATCGTCAATGATTAGCGGAATCTGAAACCACGTGATAGCTATCCCATCATAGGATTGGATGAGCTACGCATCAGGAAGTTCTGGGAGAATAACGAGTGCCGCAGAGTCCTGTAAGACACGGATGTATGTCCAATATCCAGGCTGTGGTTTGTAGTCCCCGTCTTCAGCGTAGGAGCCATTGTGAACGTGCTCTGCAGTTAGTGGATGTTCAGCACAAGGGATATGAATCTACGTGGGTGAGTGAAATGTCTAAAGTGAACAGAAGGAGTTTGTATTTGCTCCGATCCGCATTAGTGGATGTTCACATAGGAGCAAACTGAATGACACAGACTGTATGTCGATACCTCTGCTTAATTGCTTCTCACTGATTATTCCTTTAAACCGCCCTTGTTTAAGCAAGCCTAGCCTAGCCTGTTTTTGGATTGCTTTAAAATTTAAGTGGTGTGAATTTTTTCAATATTTCCTGGAACTTTCTTTTTTCAACGTTTCTTTCCTTGTCACTGGAAATATACTGAAAACTCTACCACTAAGGGAGCAGTTTACTTTGCCATATTAATATTCAACATATAATTGTCTTGTTTTTTGACATGGAGACAACACTTGAACCCACACACTATTAAGCTTAAATGATCATGATCTGGAAGGATTGGAATTAGAGGAATTATTTTCATCAGTCTCACAGGACATTAAATTAGGGGACTTGTTCCACAATTTAGAGATACTAAGACTTAAAGAAACACGTTTAAAACTGGATTCTTGGATATTGAACAAATACCTGACATTGCAGATGATACCTAGATGTCTATGTGTAAAGAAATTGCCGAACTTTGATGTTATTGCGACTTATGACCATGATTATTAAGTATAAATCAGAACAGCTTGCTTTAGTTAGAAATAACAGATAAATTACAGGCTGATTTAAAATTACTATAAAGATAGTGATATGCTAGATTTGATTCTTTGTTAAGGGATGTAGTGGAAACTTCTAAAATAGATCTTATCCACATTAAACATACCACATTTTTACGTGATCAAAAAGATTACAATGATGGCCAGGTGTTCATATGGCAAAAAAAAAAATAGAAGGTTCAGAAAAAACAACTTTTCTAACAAACCGGGTTTCATGAATAAACAAAACAAAGATCAATTAGCAATTACACCAGGGGGTGAATCAAATATTCCTCATTTTAAAAGAAAAAAAAAAAAAAAAAAAAAAAAAAAAAAAAAATCAATAAGAGTGACTTTTTCAGACCCTGAAACCACTACTGATGATTTATCTTCACAGGCAGCATCAACATCCTGTTATGAGGGCTCAGTTAATGATTCTGAATTTAAATCACAATCTACCAGCATAGAGGTTAGGCCCACATCACAGAATATGAGTGCCAATGGAGATAACCAGTCTAATTTGGGAGCTAGACCAAAAACTCAAAAATGCATACATATTGCCACTGCCAAACCTGACTTAGACTCGCAGATACATTCAAATACTGTAGCCCAAAATATTAATACTAATAAAAATAAAAACAAAGATAGTCATAAACCAACTCAGGTTTTTCACGTGGCTCAGAAACACAGGAGGGGGAGGGAATCAACCCTTGACACAACAACATCGCTACACACAGAGAGACTCAAAAATGATCACACAAGACCAAACATTGTAATTAATGTATGATCTTATGCCCTTACCAAAATTGAAATTCGAGTCCTTGAGTATGGTTTAGTCTTTTGCCCTAATAGAAAGTTTAATATCTTCCAGACAATAATTGATGTTAATCGTTTTGTCAGGAAAAATTACTCTTAAGAAATATTTTCAGGAACACACGGACTCAGATGAATCTGTGAATTACCTGCACTCCAGATCATCCAATGAACTCTCTGCTATTCAGAAGCATAACCTAGATTTTCAGGAAGCCTGTAGTATGACTAGTCTAGAGACCTTAGGGGCGGAATCATTAGTTGATCTGGAAAAGCCCACTGGAAAATTTCCCAAACTAAAGCCCAGTTCTGATTTTCACCCTATCCACAATAGGGGCAAAGCTTTAGAAACATTTCACAAGAGTTGTGGAAGACTTGCATAAACTAAATCAGGCTACCAGCCACTCAACACAATCTATCTAGACTGGAAAATGAGGCTATTGCCTCCCTAAGAAATAATGAATCTATTGTTATTCGCCAGTCTGACAAGGGGGGGGGGGGGGGGTGTGTAGTTGTGATGGACAAGGCATTACGCCAGCTTAACGATGGTCACATATACTCTGTCCTAAATAGAAATCCTGTGGTGGCATTTCAAAATAAACTTGGGCAGATTTTGGATGATGGTGTTTATTTAGGTATTATGGACCAGCAGACAACGAATACCTTATATGTTAATCACCCAATAACTCCCATTTTCTATCATCTGCCCAAAGTTCATAAGAGTCTTATTGATATACAAGGTTGTCCTATTGTGTCAGGCATAGGTTCCTTATTGGAACCTCTGTGTGACTGGTTGGATAAAATATATTACAACCTTTTGCTCATACTCTGCCGAGTTATATCAGAGACACTACGCATGTCTTGAATTTGTTAGATGATGTGGAATGGAAATAAGAACACAGCTGGCTCACTATTGACGTGGTCTCCTTGTATTCCAATATCCCTCATGAAATGGGTTTGGAAGCAATAAGATTTTTTTCTGACAATGGATGAAGGTATGAACGAACAGAGTATTAATTACCTCCTGCGTGTTACAGTTTCTTTTGGAACACATTTATTTCTACTTTGAAGGGGCTTTCTACCTGCAGAAACAAGGCACAACCATGGGGGCTAAATTTGCCCCCTCCTTTGCTAATTTATTTATGGGCTGGCTTGAACGTGTCTTTCTGTATGGCGAGGATAACCCCTTCAGATTCGAAATTCTGTTTTATCGACGATTCATAGATGACCCGATTTTTATCTGGTCATCTACTGAGTCGCGAGCTATTGAATTTGTCAAATATCTGACCAAGGTAAAAATGGTCTAAAATTCAACCACGAATGGCACAAAGATAGTGTTAATTTATTAAACATCACTTTAAAAAGGTGTAAGCAGTGAAGGGAAAATCCATTTGAAACTTTACAGAAAGCCTATTTCTGGAAACATTATACTCATCCCTCACATGTGTTTAAGGGAAAAGCAAGAAGCCAATTTCTAAGGGCATGGAGGATATGTAGCCAGGAACAGGACTTTCAAACTGAAAGTACAGACATCCACAAAAGACTGAAATTGAGGGGTTATTCCCCTAGAATGCTTAACCATTTAGCCAAAAAAAACTTAGACGAAGGTAGACCTGTGACAAAAGGTTATACTAAAAGATCTAGTGATGTTAGGGGTTTATCCTTTATCACTCAATATGCATCTGACTTTCCATCTGTATGTAGCATTGTTAAGAAATATTTTCCTATCTTACTTGGAGATACAGGCCTTAAAACAGTGGAAAAAGGTTTCAAATGAGTCTATTCAAAAAAAAATCTCTCACTGGGTAACATCCTTGCCCCAAGTCAATTACCTAACAAGAAAAACACAGCTGGAGCATGGCTACAGGTGAATGGTACCTATAAATGTGGCAATCATAAGTGCAAAGCGTGCAATTTCATTATTGAGGGCAAGGAATTTTACTCATGTGACACTCAGATATTTTTAACAAAAGATTGTGTCAATTGTTCAACAAATTATGTTGTGTACCTCATCGAGTGTATCGACCATTCAAAACAATATGTAGGCATGACGAGCAGAGATGTCAGAACTCGCATTTGAGAACACTTAGGCTATATCAAACATGATAGGCCATGCTCAGCTCTGTCGAGACATTTCTTTGAGGTACACAATAAGGATACTAAATTGTTTAAGTGGCAAGCAATAGAGACAGCGAGACTCCCAGTGAGGGGTGGCGATAAAGAACAACTCTTAGCTAGACAAGACATTTATTGGATTATGAAACTGCGAACGCAAATTCCATTTGGATTTAATTCCGAATTTGATATAATCAATCACTGGAAATGATGGTTTAATAATCCATAAAATTAGCTTGTGCCCCTCCTTTACAATGTTATATGTATCTCCATGTCTTCATGTTGTTCCCCCTATTAAGGTATTAATTGTATAGTATGACCAACGTGTGTGGTTCAATGTTAATTGGTTTAGAGGTGTGTTTTCACCAACCAATGAATTGCTTTTTAAACTACACCTTCCGGTACTACTACAGTTTTATGAATACAGCCAACGCCGAAATGCGTAAAACCTGTTTCCTGTAACACAGTGTTGGACCTGTCTATTTTATATGGATTAATAAAGCTCATTATTTTATTTTTCTATGGGATTATTTTTCTATGGGATTATTTTTCTATGGGATTGATAATATTTTTTCTATTCTCTACCTGAATCATAAAAAAAATTAAAAAAAATAAAAATGGTAGGTTTCATATCCCTTTAAGTTAAACGTTATCCCCGCTCTACTCATAGGCCCGATCACTGGGGTGGGAGTCGGTAGGAGCCCCCAGATTGATAAAAAGGTAGTAGAGTGCTAGCGATGGCTACTACTCAACTACTGTTAAGTTAAAAGCAGTTGTGACATTGCATTGCAGTTTTAAGTATCATTCAGCTGCTAAACAATATCACTTAGAATAATCCTATGTAGATACCCAGTACAACATATTACTTGAGTGTGCTATATAGATGTTTATTTTTGTATTACCGTATCTTTCTCTGGGCCCATTGTATTCAAAAGCTTTGCCTTTACGGAAAATCTTCAGGGTGGGATAACCGGATACTGCATGCTTAGACCCAAGCTCTGATTCTGCTGTAGCATCTACTTTTGCCAAAGGTATAGGTGGAGAGCGTTTACTAAGCTCCTGTGCTGCCTTCTCATATTCTGGTGCAAGTTTCTTGCAGTGGCCACACCTAAAAAAATAAATAATAATAATTAAAAATATATATAAGCGATACTGAGCGATCCCTGGCAGCTTTATGAAAAGACTGTGCTTATCTTTCTTTGGAGATATATATATATATTTAATTTTTTTGCATGAAACAGCTTTTTAAAAATTAATAAGTAAATGGTTTAACAGCAATAATACTTTTTTAAATGTAGCCCTTTTTCATTGTTACTAAATAGCAGCACTAACATTTCCAAAATCTTTACAATTATTATTTTTCAATGAGAGGTTTTCCCTTTGTATGCAAACGTAAAACCATGTAAAATCTATTATGTTTGGTTTTTACTTTATAAATTAAGGAAATACAAATCTTAAGACGTAATAACTTTATCAATCTGGTCAAGACTGTACTCTTCCCCCTATTTGATCCACATTTACAGTTAGGTATTTTATTTTAAAAAAAATTTTTAGAGAAGCAGTTCCATGTAAAAAATTATTTCTGGCAATTTGTTTATGCCAACAGCATGTTATAAAGTCTATTTATGTTATAAAGGTCTTCTAATTAGGAAAGGTCTCATTTAAACCTGGAGATATTCTTCAGTAAATAGCATAGGCACCTGTCTACAGTTTTGAATTTGATTTCAGGTGGAATGTGGTTATTCCCAGCTTAAAGAAAATCCATTTTGAGAGGTTTTTTTTTTTGTTTTTTTTTAACACTGAGCTCATGGTCAGGAATTCTTGAGAGTTGTCATTTCTGCATCATTAGCTTCATTCAGAATAGCATACACACTCGGTTGCTGTGTACATTGCTCGGCAAATTGTATATTTTTTTTTTTAGCTATGATGTTGTCTGTAGAAGATCCATGGACCAGCACCAGCTATTCCCGTAAAACATAATTTGTGACTTTCATAAAAGTTTTTTTTTTATTAATGTTTGCTGTATCCAAATCATAATATCTCACAAAGTCAGGCAGCTGGCTAAAAAAAAAAAAATAATTCAAATGTGGTCCTTCAAATAATACAATTTGTATCGCATGCAAAAAAAATAAAAACATAATTTATGTAAGAACTTACCTGATAAATTCATTTCTTTCATATTAGCAAGAGTCCATGAGCTAGTGACGTATGGGATATACATTCCTACCAGGAGGGGCAAAGTTTCCCAAACCTCAAAATGCCTATAAATACACCCCTCACCACACCCACAATTCAGTTTAGCGAATAGCCAAGAAGTGGGGTGATAAAGTGCGAAAGCATATAAAATAAGGAATTGGAATAATTGTGCTTTATACAAAATCATAACCACCACAAAAAAAGGGCGGGCCTCATGGACTCTTGCTAATATGAAAGAAATGAATTTATCAGGTAAGTTCTTACATAAATTATGTTTTCTTTCATGTAATTAGCAAGAGTCCATGAGCTAGTGACGTATGGGATAATGACTACCCAAGATGTGGATCTTTCCACACAAGAGTCACTAGAGAGGGAGGGATAAAATAAAGACAGCCAATTCCTGCTGAAAATAATCCACACCCAAAATAAAGTTTAATGAAAAACATAAGCAGAAGATTCAAACTGAAACCACTGCCAGAAGTACTTTTCTACCAAAAACTGCTTCAGAAGAAGAAGAAAACACATCAAAATGGTAGAATTTAGTAAAAGTATGCAAAGAGGACCAAGTTGCTGCTTTGCAGATCTGGTCAACCAAAGCTTCATTCCTAAACGCCCAGGAAGTAGAAACTGACCTAGTAGAATGAGCCGTAATTCTCTGAGGCGGAGTTTTACCCGACTCAACATAGGCAAGATGAATTAAAGATTTCAACCAAGATGCCAAAGAAATGGCAGAAGCTTTCTGGCCTTTCCTAGAACCGGAAAAGATAACAAATAGACTAGAAGTCTTACGGAAAGATTTCGGAGCTTCAACATAATATTTCAAAGCTCTAACAACATCCAAAGAATGCAACGATTTCTCCTTAGAATTCTTAGGATTAGGACATAATGAAGGAACCACAATTTCTCTACTAATGTTGTTGGAATTCACAACTTTAGGTAAAAATTCAAAAGAAGTTCGCAACACCGCCTTATCCTGATGAAAAATCAGAAAAGGAGACTCACAAGAAAGAGCAGATAATTCAGAAACTCTTCTGGCAGAAGAGATGGCCAAAAGGAACAAAACTTTCCAAGAAAGTAATTTAATGTCCAATGAATGCATAGGTTCAAACGGAGAAGCTTGAAGAGCTCCCAGAACCAAATTCAAACTCCAAGGAGGAGAAATTGACTTAATGACAGGTTTTATACGTACCAAAGCTTGTACAAAACAATGAATATCAGGAAGAATAGCAATCTTTCTGTGAAAAAGAACAGAAAGAGCAGAGATTTGTCCTTTCAAAGAACTTGCGGACAAACCCTTATCTAAACCATCCTGAAGAAACTGTAAAATTCTCGGTATTCTAAAAGAATGCCAAGAAAAATGATGAGAAAGACACCAAGAAATATAAGTCTTCCAGACTCTATAATATATCTCTCGAGATACAGATTTACGAGCCTGTAACATAGTATTAATGACAGAGTCAGAGAAACCTCTTTGACCAAGAATCAAGCGTTCAATCTCCATACCTTTAAATTTAAGGATTTCAGATCCTGATGGAAAAAGGGACCTTGTGACAGAAGGTCTGGTCTTAACGGAAGAGTCCACGGTTGGCAAGAGGCCATCCGGACAAGATCCGCATACCAAAACCTGTGAGGCCATGCCGGAGCTACCAGCAGAACAAACGAGCATTCCTTCAGAATTTAGGAGATTACCCTTGGAAGAAGAACTAGAGGCGGAAAGATATAGGCAGGATGATACTTCCAAGGAAGTGATAATGCATCCACTGCCTCCGCCTGAGGATCCCGGGATCTGGACAGATACCTGGGAAGTTTCTTGTTTAGATGGGACGCCATCAGATCTATTTCTGGAAGTTCCCACATTTGAACAATCTGAAGAAATACCTCTGGGTGAAGAGACCATTCGCCCGGATGCAACGTTTGGCGACTGAGATAATCCGCTTCCCAATTGTCTATACCTGGGATATGAACCGCAGAGATTAGACAGGAGCTGGATTCCGCCCAAACCAGAATTCGAGATACTTCTTTCATAGCCAGAGGACTGTGAGTCCCTCCTTGATGATTGATGTATGCCACAGTTGTGACATTGTCTGTCTGAAAACAAATGAACGATTCTCTCTTCAGAAGAGGCCAAAACTGAAGAGCTCTGAAAATTGCACGGAGTTCCAAAATATTGATCGGTAATCTCACCTCCTGAGATTCCCAAACTCCTTGTGCTGTCAGAGATCCCCACACAGCTCCCCAACCCGTGAGACTTGCATCTGTTGAAATTACAGTCCAGGTCGGAAGCACAAAAGAAGCCCCCTGAATTAAACGATGGTGATCTGTCCACCATGTTAGAGAGTGTCGAACAATCGGTTTTAAAGATATTGTTTGAGATATCTTCGTGTAATCCTTGCACCATTGCTTCAGCATACAGAGCTGAAGAGGTCGCATGTGAAAACGAGCAAAGGGGATCGCGTCCGATGCAGCAGTCATAAGACCTAGAATTTCCATGCATAAGGCTACCGAAGGGAATGATTGTGACTGAAGGTTTCGACAAGCTGCAATCAATTTTAGACGTCTCTTGTCTGTTAAAGACAGAGTCATGGACACTGAATCCATCTGGAAACCCAGAAAGGTTACCCTTGTCTGAGGAATCAAAGAACTTTTTGGTAAATTGATCCTCCAACCATGATCTTGAAGAAACAACACAAGTCGATTCGTATGAGATTCTGCTAAATGTAAAGACTGAGCAAGTACCAAGATATCGTCCAAATAAGGAAATACCACAATACCCTGTTCTCTGATTACAGACAGAAGGGCACCGAGAACCTTTGTAAAAATTCTTGGAGCTGTAGCTAGGCCAAACGGCAGAGCCACAAACTGGTAATGCTTGTCCAGAAAAGAGAATCTCAGGAACTGATAATGATCTGGATGAATCGGAATATGCAGATATGCATCCTGTAAATCTATTGTGGACATATAATTCCCTTGCTGAACAAAAGGCAAGATAGTCCTTACAGTTACCATTTTGAACGTTGGTATCCGTACATAACGATTCAATATTTTTAGATCCAGAACTGGTCTGAAGGAGTTCTCCTTCTTTGGTACAATGAAGAGATTTGAATAAAACCCCATCCCCTGTTCCGGAACTGGAACTGGCATAATTACTCCAGTCAACTCTAGATCTGAAACACATTTCAGAAACGCTTGAGCTTTTACTGGATTTACTGGGACACGGGAAAGAAAAAATCTCTTTGCAGGAGGTCTCATCTTGAAACCAATTCTGTACCCTTCTGAAACAATGTTCTGAATCCAAAGATTGTGAACAGAATTGATCCAAATTTCCTTGAAAAAACGTAACCTGCCCCCTACCAGCTGAGCTGGAATGAGGGCCGCACCTTCATGTGGACTTAGAAGCAGGCTTTGCCTTTCTAGCTGGCTTGGATTTATTCCAGACTGGAGATGGTTTCCAAACTGAAACTGCTCCTGAGGATGAAGGAACAGGCTTTTGTTCTTTGTTGAAACGAAAGGAACGAAAACGATTATTAGCCCTATTTTTACCTTTAGATTTTTTATCCTGTGGTAAAAAAGTTCCTTTCCCACCAGTAACAGTTGAAATGATGGAATCCAACTGAGAACCAAATAATTTGTTACCCTGGAAAGAAATAGAAAGTAAAGTTGATTTCGAAGCCATATCAGCATTCCAAGTTTTAAGCCATAAAGCTCTTCTAGCTAAAATAGCTAGAGACATAAACCTGACATCAACTCTGATAATATCAAAAATGGCATCACAGATAAAATTATTAGCATGCTGTAGAAGAATAATAATATCATGAGAATCACGATGTGTTACTTGTTGCGCTAAAGTTTCCAACCAAAAAGTTGAAGCTGCAGCAACATCAGCCAAAGATATAGCAGGTCTAAGAAGATTACCTGAACACAGATAAGCTTTTCTTAGAAAGGACTCAATTTTCCTATCTAGAGGATCCTTAAACGAAGTACCATCTGACGTAGGAATAGTAGTACGTTTAGCAAGGGTAGAAATAGCCCCATCAACTTTAGGGATTTTGTCCCAAAATTCCAATCTGTCAGACGGCACAGGATATAAATGCTTAAAACGTTTAGAAGGAGTAAATGAATTACCCAATTTATCCCATTCTTTGGAAATTACTGCAGAAATAGCATTAGGAACAGGAAAAACTTCTGGAATAACCACAGGAGCTTTAAATACTTTATCCAAACGTTTAGAATTAGTATCAAGAGGACCAGAATCCTCTATTTCTAAAGCAATCAGTACTTCTTTAAGTAAAGAACGAATAAATTCCATTTTAAATAAATATGAAGATTTATCAGCATCAACCTCAGAGACAGAATCCTCTGAACCAGAGGAGTCATCAGAATCAGAATGATGATGTTCATTTAAAAATTCATCTGTAGGGAGAGAAGTTTTAAAAGATTTTTTACGTTTACTAGAAGGAGAAATAACAGACATAGCCTTCTTTATGGATTCAGAAACAAAATCTCTTATATTATCAGGAACATTCTGCACCTTAGATGTTGAAGGAACTGCAACAGGCAATGGTACTTTACTAAAGGAAATATTATCTGCTTTAACAAGTTTGTCATGACAATCAATACAAACAACAGCTGGAGAAATGGCTACCAAAAGTTTACAGCAGATGCACTTAGCTTTGGTAGATTCAGCACTTGACAGCGATTTTCCTGTAGTATCTTCTGACTCAGATGCAACGTGAGACATCTTGCAATATGTAAGAGAAAAAACAACATATATATATAAAGCAAAATTGATCAAATTCCTTAAATGACAGTTTCAGGAATGGGAAAAAATGCCAAGAACAAGCCTCTAGCAACCAGATGCAATAAAAAATGAGACTTAAATAAATGAAGAGACTAAAGCGACGCCCATATTATTTGGCGCCTAAATGCTTTTGGCGCCAAAAATGACGCCACATCCGGAACGCCGACATTTTTGGCGCGAAATAACGTCAAAAAATGACGTAACTTCCGGTGACACGTATGACGCCGGAAACGGAAATAGAATTTTTGCGCCAAAAAAGTCCGCGCCAAGAATGACGTAATAAAATGAAGCATTTTCAGCCCCCGCGAGCCAAATAGCCCACCGGGAAGAGTCAAATTTTTGAAGGTAAGAAAAAAATGAATAAATCAAAAATGCATTATCCCAAATATGAAACTGACTGTCTGAAAATAAGGAAAGTTGAACATTCTGAGTCAAGGCAAATAAATGTTTGAATACATATATTTAGAACTTTATAAACAAAGTGCCCAACCATAGCTTGGAGTGTCACAGAAAATAAGACTTACTTACCCCAGGACACTCATCTACATATAGCAGATAGCCAAACCAGTACTGAAACGAGAATCAGCAGAGGTAATGGTATATATAAGAGTATATCGTCGATCTGAAAAGGGAGGTAAGAGATGAATCTCTACGACCGATAACAGAGAACCTATGAAATAGACCCCGTAGAAGGAGATCACTGCATTCAAATAGGCAATACTCTTCTCACATCCCTCTGACATTCACTGCACGCTGAGAGGAAAACCGGGCTCCAACTTGCTGCGGAGCGCATATCAACGTAGAATCTAGCGCGAGAGAGAGAAAGAGAGAGAGAAAGAGAGAGAGAAAGAGAGAGAGAAAGAGAGAGAGAAAGAGAGAGAGAAAGAGAGAGAGAAAGAGAGAGAGAAAGAGAGAGAGAAAGAGAGAGAGAAAGAGAGAGAGAAAGAGAGAGAGAAAGAGAGAGAGAAAGAGAGAGAGAAAGAGAGAGAGAAAGAGAGAGAGAAAGAGAGAGAGAAAGAGAGAGAGAAAGAGAGAGAAAGAGAGAGAGAAAGAGAGAGAAAGAGAGAGAGAAAGAGAGAGAAAGAGAGAGAAAGAGAGAGAAAGAGAGAGAAAGAGAGAGAAAGAAAGAGAGAGAGAGAAAGAGAGAGAGAGAAAGAGAGAGAAAGAGAGAGAGAAAGAGAGAGAGAGAAAGAGAAAGAGAGAGAAAGAGAGAAAGAGAGAAAGAGAGAAAGAGAGAGAGAGAGATTTCTCTGTAGCAAGTACAGTATCTAAACGTTTACCTCACTTGGAGGCTGCTTCAACATAGCCAGAAATAGTATTGACCCTGTGTTGGTTGATGAGAGTGCACTCCCAACCCAGTATTTCCATTGGGAGGCAGCTATACATGCATCAGCAAAATAAAAAAGTGTTATGACTGGTGTTGTGCTAGTGATCTAATCCTTTCAGAGTATGAAACACTCCAACACAACATTCCAAAACACCATAAAGCAGAATTTTTTTTAGCGAGAAAATGGAAAAGAAACCTTACAAATGCAACATAATCTGAAGTATTATCCGCTGTGCTTTGTTTCAAACAGACCTTTAAGGGACATGAAACAACATTTTTCTTTCATGGATTCAGATAGTGCATATTTTTTTTTAAAGTTTCCATAGTGCTGCCATCTAGTGTTCTTGTTAATGTATAAACATTGTTGCAAAACTGCTGCCATATAGTGCTGCAGACACGTGCACACTCCTGAGCTTGCCTTCCTGCTTTTAAAGGACCAGTCAACACATTAGATTTGCATAATCAACAAATGCAAGATAAGACAATGCAATAAGCACTTAGTCTGAACTTCAAATGAGTAGTAGATTTTTTTTATAACAAATTTCAAAGTTATGTATATTTCCACTCCCCTTGCACCATGTGATAGCAATCAGCCAATTGCAAATGCATATACGTATAGTCTGAATGGTGACTCAAAAATTGTAAATATAAAAGACTGCACATTTTTTTTAATGGAAGTAAATTGGAAAGTTGCTTAAAATTACATGCTGTATCTGAATCATGAAAATTTAATTTAACCTGAGTGTCCCTTTAAACAAAAAGAAATTTTAATAATAGAAGTAAATTGGAAAGTTGCTTAAAATCGTATGCGCTATCTGAATCATGAAATAAATATTTTGGGTTTTACGTCCCTTTAAAACGACTTATTTCTCACTGCTATACTGCAACTGGCCTCAGATCTAAAAGGGAGGCTATAACAAAATGCAGCAGATAAAAGCCCAAAATAAAACAAGTGTTTTATGTATGAAATGCTACCTAGTCCTTAATGGATTAAGCACTTGAAAGAGCACACAATTTAATATTAATACCACTCACCAAGGTGCATAAAACTCAACCAATATGATGTCTGCGTTATTCACCACCTCGTCAAAGTTGTCTTTGGTCAACACCAGAGTAGCTTCAGGAGGTAGTTTCCAATCAGGATGGGAGATTTCCTTTACTTTTTCCACAATTTCTGAAACATTATGAAAAAAAAATGAGAAATGAAAACAAAACAAAAAAAGTTTCCAATTTACTTCTGTTATCAAATTTGTTTTGTTCCCATGGTATTTGTTGAAGATATATCTAGGTAGGTATCTGGAGCACTATATGACAGGAAATAGTGCTGCCATCTAGTGCTCCTGCAAACGGATAACATTCTTGCAAAACTGCTGCCATATAGTGCTTTTCAACAAAAGATTAGGAGAGAGATTAGGAGTTAATTAGAAAGTGGTTTGAAATTGCATGCTCTGAATCACACAAAGAAAATTTTCGAGTGTCATGTCCCTTTAAAGGTAATTACAGACCATGGCAACTACCTGTTCAGCCTGTAGATAATTCATTTGAATTAAAATACTACACACTTGCATGTGTATTTGTCTGTAATCTGTATGTGAAACTAGAACTCATTTAGAGCAGCCGCCACCCTATTTTCAATCAATTGTATTTTTTTTTTTTTTATACTTATGCTACTTCATTTGGTTATCATGTACGATGGGCATGAGACTCATTAAACTGCTTGACAGAACTACAATAACTGCTTACCATGCTAATGTGTTTTCTCCTGTGCTAACGGCTGTCTTTAGAGCATTCTATTTTAACACTTTATTGGTGCCAGATGCTTAAATGGACATAATACCTATATGCTAAAACACTTGAAAATGATACAACATAACTGTAAAAAGCCGACAACAAAATATCACATGAACATCTCTATATAAAAAAAAAATATATATATTTTACCTCAAACTTCCTTCAGCTCATATAGTAGCAAGCGCTCAGGTTGAGGAAAAAAAAAATAAAAAAAATAAAAAATAGGCAATAGGCATCAGAAATGCTGAGGTCATGCTTTCCTTTACAGTGATCTCAGGAAATTTCACAGAACATGAGTGTGCCTACACAATTAAGATGCATGCTCCTTTGCAAGTCTGGGGACTAGTATCCTGATTGGCTGTTTAAAATTCTTTTACAATGGGATGTGGCTACTGAGGAAATTTTTAGGTAAAATATCTTCCTTTTTTAAATAGAGATTTTCAGGTGATATTTTCTAGTCAGCTTTTTACAGCTATACTGCATCACTTTCAAGTGCTTCAACATTTAGGCTCCGCCTCATCATACACCCTGTGACAGAAGCAGTGCACATCCACATATCGGTAATGTTGCTGGCTTTTGATAGTTTATCATACATAGTAACCCCAAGGAAATGATACGTGTGAGCTTCACATATGTTTTTTTTTTTTAAGTTTTAAAGTTACAAAAATATGTAAAATAAAAAGCCCTCATGAATATAGAGCAATGTAGCTACTGCAAAAAGGTCCCACTCTATCATGCACCCTACACTGAAACACAATTGTAGTTGTCAAAAAGCCGGCAGCTACACCAATCTTCTTCACAGGGTATGAGAATATATGTGCTTCAAGTTGGTAGTACCCAGTATAAAGAGGTAGAGCTTCACCATCTGGCACCTTTAAATTGTTAAAATAAGAGAACCGCTATGAAAAGTGCTGCAGGCACAAGAGGCAAAACAATAGCATGTTATGTTGCAAACCTGCTATTGTAGTTGTGACCAGCAGTTTAACACCTTAAAGGACCAGAAACATACCCTGTACATCGCTGGTCTTTCTATTGGTCTTGCATTTTATATTACCGGCTAGCCAGCTGTAGGAAGGGGCGGTATAATAGTGTGGTCCCACTGCTGGCGGTAAGACCTGTGCTATTTTAACCAAAAAAACGTAACAAACAGAAACATACAGGATACGTTGTGGTTGTTAAGGGGTTAATGTCCCTTTTCTAGGTGCAAAAAAAAAAAAAAAAACTGCATTATAACTTGCCCCTAAAGAACAAGAGAGGCTCTTAGATTTACCTTCTCTGATCGCTTATTCATACTATGCTACTCGTATAAGTATCACTTGATGAACCTCTGGAGCTAGGTAGTCACGACTCTTAAATTCTAGTTAGGTCTCCTAACATTCTGGATTCATGTGCATATATCCCAATATAAAAGAATTTCCTAACTAAATGGAGAGACCATTCCAGTATTAGCGATCCAAGGGCAAATTTAAAACAAGCTAAAATATACCTTATGATGTCCAGTGCTACACTACAGAACTGCATATGGTCAGACGTAATCACATATAGACGTGTTACCTGCTTCAGTTCTTGAACCATCATAGTCAACTGGCTGTCCTTTTTTGAGGATCTTGATTGTAGGGTATCCACTAATTTCATATTTACTAGCAACAGTTGTTTCTTTTGTAGCATCAATTTTAGCAACTGGGATTGGTGGATCATTTTCCTTTAATGTCTTTGCAATTTTTTCATATTCTGGGACAAACTGTTTACAATGTCCACACCTATGGGAAAAGAATTGGAGGCATTAATACAACGAGAGGACACATTCCAACATGTCCTTGAATTTCAAAATTTAATTTTAACACACAATAAAAGTGCTAGGTGATAATACAATTCTGTTAATACCTGTATATACACACACATTTTTTTACTTTATTTTTAATCCTTGCTTGCAGGGAAATGTACCCGAAAAAGGAATTAATTTCTTCAGACACCAAACTTCACCTCCTCTATTGACAGAGGCAAAGAGAATGACTGGGGATTGTGGGAGGGGAGTGATACTTAACAGATTTGCTGTGGTGCTCTTTGCCTCCTCCTGCTGGCCAGGAGTGATATTCCCACTAGTAATTGAATGACGTCGTCCATATCTTAGGAAAGAAATATATATATATTTTTTCCTAACACCTGAGATCTCATATCTTTGATCCCTTACAAAACTTTATTTTTTTTATCAGAGTGTTATGTGTAACTGTACATTTAAGTGTAATTTTAATGGTCCCCCCCCCCCAATTCTTTTGTCATGCGTTAGTTAACCAGAGATCTGAAGTTGCGCTATTCTAACACGTGTTGAATTCAATTACACTCAAACAAACGCATTTACTTTCAACTCATAATACGTGCACTACTTCGGACTGTGCAAAGAGCCGGTATAAACCCCCTTTTCGTTTGCGTGCAACAGCTCGCCACTCGTAATCTAGCCCTAAATAGGCCATTGGGAGAACATTCTATATACTATATAATACACATGTGCATGCCCCAGCAAATAATAAACATACAGTTGCAAACACATAATAAAACATGCTTGGTTGTTCGAAGGGGGCCTTGGTTGACAGAAACTGCAAAGTAATGTGCAACTCTCCATACTATACGGAGGCCAGAGCGGGGAAAAAAATAAATAAATGGTATGTTGTAATGTGCCTACCTATTTATTATTTACAAGCTTAACTGATTGTTCATTGAAAATTTTGCTCAGTTTGCTAGATCTGTATTAAGAGTCAACAAAAACCATTGCTTACTTTTTTCATATTTTTTTTTTATACAGTGATCATATTGATCCTCATTATATATTAGTATCTCTGTTTTGCAAAGTTGAATATAGCAGTTAAAAACTTGATTGCCAAAAAGGCAACAAAAAACAGCCATGGATGGCTGCTTCAGATTAAATGGTTAAAACATCTTGATGAAGATGACAAATTTTAAAAGTTAAACAGTGTTAAATATTGTATATTTAATATAAAACCGTGGACACAAATTATTTAACAACAAAGTAGCTGATTTAATCCTTTCCCGTCTGGATTAAAGGGACATTCTACACAATTTTTTTCTTTTGTGATTCAGATAGAGCAACTTTCTAATTTACTCCTATTATCAATTTTTCTTCATTCTCTTGGTATCTTTAATTGAAAAAGAAGTCATCTAACTTTGTTCTTGGTTCAGACCTCTGGACAGCACTTTATTGGTGGATGAATTTATCCACCAATCAGCAAGGACAACCCAGGTTGTTCACCAAAAATGGGCTGGCATCTAAACTTAAATTCTTGCATTTCAAATAAAGAAAATTTGATAATCGGAGTAAATTAGAAAGTTGCTTAAAATGTCGTGCTCTATCTGAATCATGAAAGAAAAAAAAAAAAAAAAAAAGTGGGTTCAGTGTCCCTTTAAATTGTCTACATCGGAACCAAGTTCAGATGTAAACAAATTGAAATCATGCAATTGCGGGATCGGGTCTGGGGGAAGTGCCTATAACGCTAGGCACACCCTCCAGCCCGTGATCCCATTTACCAAGCGACTATGGCTTCAGGACAGCCAAATGGCTAGGACGTTCCATGCCTTCCTAACAGTGCTAAAGCCCAACACAGTTAGGACGGCATGGAACGTCCTAAAGGTGGGAAAGGGTTAATTAAAAATGCAGTCTCCCTGGTGTAGTTGTTGACATGCCGAATAATTATTTTTTAAAAATAATTTGAGATTACTTTATTAGCCAATTAACTGAAATACCAATCACTGAAGCGTGCTTACCAAGGTGCATAAAATTCCAGCAGCACAGTGTCTTTATCAGCTATAAAGGTGTCAAAGTTTTTATCTGTCAGCACCAAAACACCATTCTCATCCTTTACTTCACTATCATCTTCGTCATCATCGTCCTCATCGTCGTCATCATCATCGCCAATTTCTTCTTTTATTTCAGTTTCTGTAGAAATATACACAAAAAGTGAGATTAGATACAATTCAAAATGATACACACCATCTAGACCTGGGATTTTACCCCTTGCTCCTAACTTTTGGGGGTTATTATCTATATACAAATACCACTGTCTGATTCCTAAACGTATGCCTGGCTTCTAAATATTCTTACTGGCTCCTAAATTTTAAACCAATTTGTCAACCCTTGATCTAAATTGTCAGGTGTTATTTTTTTTAACAAATATTACTAGCTATGGATGTGCATTCACCACCTTTGTGAGGATACAAATGCGGAAGTAAGAAGCGGCTTATCTTTGAGTCCTTATAAAACTATTTTTTTTAAATGTTCAGTGTTATGAATGTAACTGTACTTTTAAATGCACAGATCAGAATCTAAGGGAACGAGAGCTTAACATTTTTGGTGTTTACTATTCCTTTAAAGGATTCCAAAACTTTCGTTTTTGTTGCATCAACTGACCATCAATATCATATCCTAAACGTTTTTATATCATCACATACCTATTTATACTGTCCAACGAAGTTTCTGAACATTATAAAAGCTCATTTTTATTTTCTGTGATGACGTCATATTATGGGCTGTGCACTATACAGATAACTTTCCAATACTATTCTGAATTTGTGCATCTCATTAAAACGGCCATGTCGTCACAATGCGCATTTCTATCCGCAATCGATTACATAGTTTGTTCTGTTCTCGCTGAATACGGCTCGTTAGCAATAGAAACTGTATATTGTTTCACTGCTCCTTATCTCCTTATCACTGTAGGTTTAGTTGCAGTGACGTATGATACGACGAGTAGGGCGTTTCGCGAATGCGCATATCTGCAAGAATCCACCATCTTGATGACCTGGATTATCGCTCTCGATTTCAGGATGATAAGTTATTGGCCGTTTGGAATTCAATACATTTTCGGAATCTAATTTCTCATAAAGGGTAAACATAAGCAACGCAATGTAAATTACAAAACAATAGCAAATATATTGATATGGCAATTAGAGATTACTTTTTTTCTGGGTTTAGTGTCCCTTTAAAGTCAGCTCTGGGGCAGCAAAGCACTGCTGATCCTGAGCAGAACACACACACCAGTGGTCATGAGCAGCATATGTGTATAGCCTCTAAATACCAGTTATGTTCACCTCAGGATCTGCAGTGTTCTGCCACCTCAGTAAGGACTTTAAAATGGACATGAAAACCCCAAAAGATGATTTTTATGAATAAGATGGGAAATACAATTTTAACAAAGTTTAAAATGAATTTCTACTATCAGAATGTTTTTGGTCTCATGGAATTCTTTGTTGATTACAATATCTAGGTAGGCAGCGTGCATGGCTCTATGGCAGTTCTGCAAGAATGCCATTGAGAACTAGACGACAGCAGCAATGCCTCCAGAATGTAAAAAATTGTTAAAAGCATTCTTGCAAGCTTGCTGTCACATAGTTCTCCAGACACTTGCACACTCCTGAGCATACCTACCTGCTTTTCCCAAATTATGAAGTAAATGAGATGATGAATCAAGAGTGATCTTGGGTTTCCTGTCTCTCTTTAAAAGGGATATCAAACCAAAAAAAAAAAAAAAAAAAAAAGTTTCCTTTTGTGATTGACAGATCATACACAATTTTAAAAAGTTTCAAATTTACTTCTATTATCAAATTTGCTTTAAGAGATACCTAGGTAGGTGTCTGCAGCATTACATGACAGGAAATAGTGCACATTCTTGCAAAACTGCAGCCATATAATGCTCCAGAAATGGGCATGTCCCTGCTTAGAAAGTTGTTTAAAATCACATGCTCTGTTTGAATCATGGAAGAAAAATGTGGGGTTTCATATCCCTTTAAAGGGACACTAAATCCAATTTTTTTCTTTTGTAATTCAGATAGAGCGTGCGTTTTAAGCAACTTTCTAATTTACTCCTATTATCAAATTGTCTTCATTATCTTGGTATCTTTATTTGAAGAGCAAACATGAAAGTGTAGATGCCAGCCCATTTTTTGGTGAACAACCTGGGTTGTTCTTGCTGATTGGTGGATAAATTCACCCACCAACAGGTGCTGTCCAGGGTACTAAACCAACAATTGTCTGGCTCCTTAGCTTAGATGCCTTCTTTTTCAAATAAAGATAGCAAGAGAACGAAGAAAAATTGATAATAGGAGTAAATTAGAAAGTTGCATGCTCTATCTGAATCACAAAAGAAAAAATTTGGGTTCAGCGTCCCTCTAACTATGCATTTTTAACCCCTTTCCAAGGTTAAGCACAAGTATAAATTATTAGTGCAATATGAAACACCTTAACATTTTCTTATTGCAGTGTTATATGCCTACTATTAAAACAGTGAGATAAAAGATGAACACTATGAATAGCCTGCAAAAGCAGAATCATGGCAATGCTTTCCTGCGTGTGTGTGTGTATATATATATATATATATATATATATATATATATATATAATAAAAAAAGCATCCATTATTACTCCCATTGAGACAATAATTTAATGTAGCAGACAAAACAAGGAGCATATTGTTATATTGCAATTAGAGAACCCATGGGTACTGCAGATCCTCTTGGGAAGTGTAACAGTAGAAACTGCTAATTACACTAAATGTTCTTCCTGAAAGAGCATCAGCATTGCTGTGCCTGGATGAACGATGCCAGCTTTGATATGATCGCCCAGCTGAATTATACGGTTTTAGAATCTGTAAAATATTTATGTGAAGGAAACCTAAACAACATTTTTAAAAGATGTTTTATTGTGCTTGGTCAATTAAAGATTATGTCTGTTGGAATTTTGTACCAACAACATATACTAGACTGCTCATTATGGCTACAGTATAGATAATAGTGGTAGAATAAAATCAAGTCTAAGACAAATAATCAGTAAGCATATCTGATCACCCAATTAGTAAACTCAATGCAGGGCTTGACAAATTCCAGGAGCCAGAGGGTCACATATTCTAGAACTTTACCTGTGGCTCCTAACTTTTGTATTATTTAACAGATACAAGCACAATTGTAATAACTTCATAAACTGTAGGGCTGGCTCCACGTTATTCCTCCTAGCTCCTAAGTTTAAAACAAAGCTGTCGCCTGACCTAAACTATCAAAAGAGCAAAACTGAACAAATTAGATCCTATAAAGCAGAGGTGGGCAAATTTAGGAGCCACTATCAATACTATTTAACCAGCTATTTATTTTCAGAAGCCAGGTTATTTATAGATATAACATCCTCCAAAATGTTAGGGGCCATCAATTAAATAATGAACTCAGTATTAACAGCTATCAATATATAGCATTTTGATTGTATTTCATAAACTATTTACAAAATGTAAATTATAGATAATTACAATATTGTAATATGGTCTATGGGGTTGAACTGGCTTTTACACCACAAAAAGTAGATAATCTAGGCATTCACTTGTGTGTTCAGAGTGCTCACCTCCATGCTTAAAGGGACAGTCTAGGCCAAAATAAACTTTCATGATTCAGATAGAGCATGTAATTTTAAACAATTTTCCCATTTACTTTTATCACCAATTTTGCTTTGTTCTCTTGTTATTCTTAGTTGAAAGCTTAACCTAGGAGGTTCATATGCTAATTTCTTAGACCTTGAAGCCCACCTCTTTCAGATTGCATTTTAACAGTTTTTCACCACTAGAGGGTGTTAGTTCACATATTTCATATAGATAACACTGTGCTCGTGCACGTGAAGTTATCTGGGAGCAGGCACTGATTGGCTAGACTGCAAGTCTGTCAAAAGAACTGAAAAAGGGGCAGTTTGCAGAGGCTTAGATACAAGATAATCACAGAGGTTAAAAGTATATTATTATAACTGTGTTGGTTATGCAAAACTGGGGAATGGGTAATAAAGGGATTATCTATCTTTTAAAACAATAAAAATTCTGGTGTAGACTGTCCCTTTAACTGAGTACCTGTAATAGTCACATAGGGGGCGATTTAACAGTCAACATGCCGGTTAACTTAAAATAACCAACAGAAATATTTAAAACACGTCTTCAATATCAATGTAATAAAAGGTTTGCACCACACCTCTGACTTTAGTATTTATCTCGGCAGATGAAAACTTACATGCTGAAGATGCCAAAATTACTTGTATTACTCTTATTTTCCTTTGAAAATTAAAGAATACTTTATAGTTACATATTACACTTTCATTTTTTTTTAATACACAATCAAGGAAATGCATAAAAACACACCACATACTCTGATAAAGTACTGATTAAGTATAGTGGGAGGGCTGTGGAAATTACTAAACTATTTCCTTTAAAGAAATTTCAACTGATCTAATAGTATATATAGGGGTCAATTTATCAAGCTGCGGCGGACAAGGGCGCACATACGTGCCCCAGATCGCCCTAGTGGGCTGAAATCCTTTGCCGGAATTAAGCATTGCACACAAGCGCTATTTTGCGCTTGCGTGCAATCCCGCCATGCGCACAGCCAATCACACGCGGGCAGGAGCTGTCAAATCTCCCCGGTTGGACAACACTGGGGAGATTGAAATTTGCCACTTAAGAGGTGGTGAAAGGTTAAGGAAG
The DNA here is from genome assembly GCF_027579735.1 of Bombina bombina. NCBI lineage: Eukaryota > Metazoa > Chordata > Amphibia > Anura > Bombinatoridae > Bombina > Bombina bombina. Next base: position 542,638,980 of record NC_069503.1, read on the forward strand.
CAGCAGTCTGATGACTGCGGCTTGTTAAATACGGACTGCAGGTACTCCTGTGAGAACCTGCAATAGTAGGCAGGCTTCGCCTGCTGAAAAGGTTTAATAAATTGACCCCGGAGTACTTCTAGTAAAAGTTCTTACTGTTTTTTCCACTGGCATACACACATATGCTGTGAGGATTTGTCCACCAGTATTCAAGCTCCGAGTCCTGATAGTGAGGTTTTATTGTGCCTTTGAAGACTTAATTTGTGTCACACAAGCAAATGCTTACTCTTTGAGAAGGTGTGGTGTTTAACCTCTTAAGGACATATGACGGAATTTTTCCGTCATAAAACAATTGAGCAAACTGAAAGCTGTGTCCTTAAAGGGTTAATAAATGGTTCACGTGCCCTCAGCATATGTGTGTATGCCACTGAAAACCAGTAATAACTTTTACTAGAAGCATTCTATTTATATATACACGTTAATGTACTGTAACTATAAACTTAGAGTAGTCTCCTGGCCCTTAAAATAAATGTATTTTAGTATAAAAACAGGTATGTTGGTTCAATCCCGTGCTGTGAACAATAATGCAGTGACTGTGTCCCCAGCGCAGAGACATATTTTGAGGCGCAAAGCCCTGTTCTCCCCATAAGCTTTACACAGACACCAGCTTCAGTGGAACTCCACAGATCCACTTTGCAGACATTGAAAGACTTTAATAAATAAATGGTTAACAAAATGCAGGTTATACTGTATATGTTCGCAATAATGCATAACTACCTATGGTGCAAATGGCATTTACAGCCCACAATATGGATTATCTTGTCTACCAGGGATTGCTTGACTCTGGAACCCTAAAGGACAAAATAATGCAATTAAATGCGCATGAATTACATAATTTCACCGCATGCTGGTTTAATACCCACCTTTTTCTTCTTGATCACTGGCCACTATAGCAAGATGCACCAAGCCTATAAGCAGCAATAAGAGCCAGGCTTTCTTCAGACCCATCTTCTTAGGAGTAACAAACTCACACAACCCACACTGGCACCTTTGACGAATGCAGCCTAACTTTCCAACACCACTCCAATAAAAATTAAACATGAAATAGTTGCGACGCCCTATTGGAAAATCGTGTTATGTGAGTGGTTGAAAGAGGGGTCTATCACCTCACGTGGACCAATGAAAGTTTAATTTGCTCTGTACACAATGTAACGCCCTCTGTGTCTTTAACCCACTTATACAAAACAAATCAGTTTTTTGTTAAATAAACATATACATTATATGTTTGTTTTTATTATTATTATTTATGAAAATAGGGACTTTAACACTTTTAACGTAAAGATGTGTGAAGTGACATTTAGACTCAGATTTTGCAGGTGCGCTAAGAATTCGGCTGCCTGATTTGCATGACACATTGGATTGGAAAACTGCAGAGTTACTGGGGCGCGAACCCTCAACCCTGAGCTGCTCTTGTCCCATTGGCTACCCAACTTGTCCACCAATAGCGTGCTGCCACTTTTGCACAAGCAAGCCGGAAAGTGGGTGGGGTTGTCACTGGTTGGGAGAACACGTCGCCACGTTATTGGTCTGAAAACTTACAGTGTGGTGACGTCACTTAAAGCATCTAAAGAGAAGGGAACGCATTATTTATTTGTTTTTTGTGAGGTAGAATTTGGAATTCTGTGCGAGTTCCACGTTTAGTTAATCGCGTGTATATATTAATTCCCTTCAGAGTATATAAGGCGTTTTTTTTCCGTTTATTTCCATCTTCAGTTTGTTTTACTGTAAACATTTACTTCATGTGTCCCGCATTTTCGTTCACCACCTGACCAAACATTCCATCTGAACATGTTGATGGAAATACAAAATATATATATATATATATATATATATATATATATATATATATATATATATAATTAATAAATTGCTGCTACTTCTTTGCTTGATTTCTTACAATAAATCTCATTTCATGTTACTGCTTTCATAGTAGTTGGATTTATTTTATCAGTGTTTAGATAAAAGTCAATAATTGAAACCAAATGAGTTTGAAAACGAAATCAGTTTATCTCAAACTTTTCCAGAACTATTTATTTTAGCTTAAATTATTGTTCAAATATATCAATTTTACATGCAAGTCCTATATTCATAGTTAATAGTAGAAGAGGTGCCAAGTCGTAGTGTGAGACAGTGTGACACAACTTGAGGTTTGTTCTACAAATCATAGTATAGGGAAGAAGTTCAGCCACGCTACAGAATGAAAAACTCAGATTGAACCAATCTCTTCCTGTCTGATTACCCAGGCTCAGTATTCTGCAACAAATGTATGTGTCACAGGTTCTGGCTTGTTAAAAACAACAACCCTATAATGTTACATGCTCAGTAAACTATAACATGCACACGAGCAATTTATTTAAACATGTTAAAGGGACATGAAACATAACATATTTCTTTCATGATTTATAAGTAGAACATACAATTTTAAACAACTTTCCAGTTTACTTCTATTATCACATTTCTTTCAGTCTCTTCGTATCATTTGTTGAAGGAGCAGCAATGCATTACTGTTTGTTAACTGAACACATGGACGAGTCAATGACAATCCATATATATATATATATATATATATATATATATATATATATATATATATATATGCAGCCACCAATTAGCAGCTAGAACCTAGGTTCTTTGCTGCTCCTGAGCTTACCTAGATAAACATTTCAGCAAAGGATAACAAGAGAAGGAAGCACATTATATAATAGAAGTAATCTGAAAAGTCGTTTAAAATTGATTACTCTGACTAAATCATGAATGTCTAATTATGACTTTACTGTCCCTTTAAACTAGGTTATAGGTGAAAATAAAGATTGAATATAGGCATAAATACGCAGTAAAACTACTTCTAAGTGTGTTGAGGTCTGATTATAATCACATTAACATTTAAAATCAATCCTAGCAACATGTGTTGTTGATTTATGCTATATAATGATTTATGCAACTGTATGCTAATGAGTACAGTAGGTATTTTTTTTCAGTAAAGGTGTCAACCCTATATGTGAGTGGAGAGAAGTCTCCCATAGAATGTAACAGAGCTTGCTGGAAAGGGAACTTTGCTAGGGAGAGTGAAGTTAGCAGGAAGGGCACTTTAGAAATTAAATCCTGCAGCCAATTCAAATTAGATTACTCTGTTTTCAGCATACAGTACCTAAGAGTATTTTCACACACTCTCTACACCTTTTAGTTTCCAAAACAAAACAGCGAGCTCTGCAGGGGGGAAATGCTTGGATAATACAAATACCAGCTATGGGCTAGATTATGAGTGGAGCAGTAGTTTGCACTCACGTTCAAACATTAAAACTGCTAAGTATTGTAAAAAGTTTGCTCTCTCATGTTCGTAATATCATGTTCGTAATATATAGTGAATATAAAAAGTCTACACACCCCTGTTAAAATGTCAGGTTTCTGTGATGCAAAAAAATTAGACAAAGATAAATCATTTCAGAACTTTTTCCACCTTTAATGTGACCTATAAACTGTACAACTCAATTGAAAAACAAACTGAAATCTTTTAGGTGGAGGGAAGAGAACAAAAAAAAAAACTAAAATAATGTGGTTGCATAAGTGTGCACACTGGGGATGTAGCTGTGTTCAGAATTGTATATATATATATATATATATATATATATATATATATATATATATATATATATATATATAATACTAAAGCAAGGCAGGGAGAGGGTAAAGGGACAGTCTACACCAGAATTTGTATTGTTTTAAAAGATAGATAATCCCTTTATTACCCATTCCCCAGTTTTGCATAACCAACACAGTTATAATTATATACTTTTTACCTCTGTGATTATCTTGTATCTAAGCCTCTGCAAACTGCCCCTTTATTTCAGTTCTTTTGACAGACTTGCAGTTTAGCTAATCAGTGCTGGCTCCCAGGTAACTTCACGTACATGAGCACAGTGTTAAGATATGCAAGAGAAAAGCATACACATTTAAAGCACTCCTAGGTCAAATTGCAAACTTGTTGAGCACAGTGTTATCTATATGAAACACATGAACTAACACCCTCTAGTGGTGAAAAACAGTTAAAATGCATTCTGAAAAGAGGCGGCCTTCATGGTCTAAGAAATTAGCATATAAACCTCCTAGGTTAAGCTTTCAACTAAGAATACCAAGAGAACAAAGCAAAATTGGTAATAAAAGTAAATTGGAAAGTTGTTTAAAATGGCATGCCCTATCTGAATCATGAAAGTTTATTTTGGACTTGACTGTCCATGTACTCACAATAATTCCTCACATACAGTGAATGGAAACAAGGGGGAGTTACAATATCAATAGATTAACGCTCTGCCAGGAGAGAGCCAGCAATAGAGCTCTGGTGCAGACCCTCTAAATTAGATCTAGATCCAAATAGAAAAAGAGAGATATGTATCAGAAATCAAAATAAGATTCTGAAAAATGAGAGGGGTTTCTGCACTCTTTTATCCCATATTTGAAAAATAAATAAATATATATATATATATATATATATATGACATATACAAGTGAAAATGCAAGCACCTATAGTATGCTATACACATACAAAATCTATACTGCTGCGGTAGATAAAAAAGGGGGACAGGCAAGCTTGTAAAAAGAGAGAAGAGATTAAACATCAATAAATCTTATCAAAATATGCAGCAATCGGGGGGCGGAGCTCCTGGCTCCAAAGTGACACAAATGGCGTTTATTTGTATTTAAACTAACTTTTTTTTTTCTACTGTGGATCCCTTCTCTATCTAACATCGCTGGGGATAATTGAGCTTTCCGGATAGCCTTTTCTACCTCTGTGACGAGACCAAGTTTTGCTATGTCGGATTCCCAGGATGCATGGAGGTTAGCTGTGACGCAGCTCTTGCATAGCCATTTTGCTAGTTTGGCGCTCCTACTGAATGACTGCTGCTTAGGTGGAGTGGCAACAGATGTCAAGCATTCCAGACCAGCCGATCAACATCCCACTTCCAGTGTGCACCCCATTGCCGCACTCACTCTCCAGGGTCTCTATACTGATGCCCCAGCTACTAGATCTGTGTCCTGTCACCCTGACCCCATGCGGCAGGGAGATGCTTATACTTACCGGTTTGATGGTTTGCTAGGTGGTGTTGCCGAAGCAAGGAGTTGTGTTGAGGCGGCTCCTGATGTGGGGCGGCTTGAGAAGTCAACGCGGTCCGTACGTGATCTGATCCGGTTGCAGGTTCCTTCTCTGAGCACAGGGAGTGCACCCTCTGATGTTGTCTGCAGGGTTCCGGTTCTTCTTCCTTTGTTATGCGGTACCGATGCTGGGCTGGTTGTGAAGGGGACACAACTATCGGCTGATGTTATGCTGTTGCGTGGAGGCGCCCCTTGTCCTTGCTGGGGCATTCTAATTCCACTTCAGGCTCCCGGTACTCTGTGCGGCACAATCCTGTTGTTTTTCGCTTGGGACCCGGGAGGTGTGCTTCTGCCAGTTGTCCTCAGGGTTGAAGTGGCATTGGTCTGAAGATTGGTTCATTGATAACCCTTCTCAATGATAATCTGCATGGATATGATTGACTGTTCTGAGTGAGTGTCCGTTACTCATAGCCGAAATACTTTCTATCTGGCTATTTCCATTTGAGGATTCCCGGATCGGACTTTCCTGACCAGTTATGCCATATTCTAAATGTGATCTCATACGGCACTGTTATTATATTTGTGTTTTTACTTTCACTTGCATTTATGATGTTGGACATTTTTCTCACTTAAGATATTTATTTTTTTCTCAATGTACTTGTTGGAAGAATGTGTCCTTGCTTGTTATTGATTATTCCAATATTGTTATTGTGCGTTTGTTTAGAGAACTTGTTTGTTTTGTCCTTGACACTTGCTATATGTACCCCTCCTCCTATTTTTACACTATCCCATTTAAAGTTGTAAGAGCTACCAGATCTCCCTTATTTACCTGTTAGCCTGAATAGGAACTTGTGCACTCGTCTTACAACTATTCCTGTTATTTGGCGACATTGGTTGCTTGATGCTACACTTGGCTGTTAGAGCTTTAAAAGATGGTGTTGGCTAACCATAAGGATCTAAACACACAGATTCCTGGTTTGGTTTTTTTATGACTAATAATTTGTTCCATGGACTTAGCAAGGTATTTAGGAACTTTTCCTACTAGTTAGTTGTTTTTGAGACTCTCTACTATCGCATATATTTGTTTAACCCTGTTTGCCATGTTTCTGTGAAATAGATATTAACTCTCACCATTAGGGAGCTGCAGTAGCTGGGTACAATGATCATCTAACGGAGTACACATTTATCAATTTAGTTGACCTGTCTTTGGGTATAGGGCCCGTGCCCAGGTGACAAGGTCTACACATATAATAAAGAAAATGTTCTCCCTATATTACAAATTAGATGTAACTACATCTTGGTCTAGAGCTAACATTGACCCTTTATCACATTTTCTAATCGCAACCATATTTATGTATTTAATCTCTATACAAGCAATAACAGATTCAAGCTCTTTGCAGGGGTTGCTCTCGATCTGCTCATATCGCTCACTTGCTAACTGGCTCCACCTTTGTCATAATCCCAAAATGTATGTAGAAATTACACTAAACTGCCCTCTACTTTTAATTACCATTGCCTCACTACATGCAGTTGGAGTTTGTGTTTTCAATAGTTAATTAGTATGCACTATATCTAAATATTTTACTCCAGCCTCGAGAAAATTTTAATTTGTAAGTTTATTTAGAGGTGACGTTTTCTCTTATTGCTCATTATTCCCCAGTGATTAAACAACCACAATACAATAGGCTTATGGTGCTCCGCTGGCCAATGGGCTTTATAAAAGCCTGCGCCTTTTGTTTCTATATTCTTGGTCTCCAACCCCCCCGCATGTGTTCTATTCTGACATATGCGAGTATCTTAATGTGCTCTGGGTTTCCCCCCAGTAGTTACTCTCGCGGTTTCCCTCGTAACACACCGCAATTTTCCCCTATGTTCACTCAATTAATGTATATGTTTTACAATCATATGCTTAAGCTAAGAGGTATAATGGTATACAATATATTTTGTTTGACAGTAGATAATAAGGATTGCATATATTTTTTTTTTCATACTCTGTCACTTTTTGTTGCACATTACAGCCTTCCTATTGGCCGCTATATCCGCTCTTACGCTATGTAATTGAGAGTTATACCATTTAGCCTGAAACAAGCAAGTATACTGAATTAGATATCATTTATTTTAAAATACTTGCCTAAGAGATTGTACATGGTAGTGTACAGGATGGCCTGAGTAATTGTTGATAAGAATATTATCATGCTGTATCTTGTTATACATTTGTGCTGTCCTAAATCTTTTAGCTATGTAATTGCTGTCATGAACATCCCCCTACCTTATGTAAACCAATGGCCTTTAGTAATAAGTATATCTTTGCTATATCTTATGTGTTTTTTTAAGGCTACTATATTCATGTGTAATGATAATTTCTTATTTGTATTTAGAAAATGTGTGGTTCAAAGTTTTCCTTCTCTATGCAACAAAAATAGAAAATGTGAGGTTTATTTATAGTATTTTTTGCATAACTGTGATGTAGCAGATTTGTTTATTTTGTGGCAACTTGATTGCTATGTTCTTTTCTGCATAAGTATCTGATTGCTGTAACTCATCACGTTTGTTATTTCATATTTATCCTCAATAAAAATTATTTAAAAAATAAATAAAAATATGCAGCAATCAATTGCTTATTCGATCCAGAGCCACCCAGGCAGGTAAGTTGGTAAGTGGGCTGTTTTCTCACAGGTGCAGGAATAGGTTAAAACAGTAGCATTATGAACCTCCACAGGTGACCAACAGAAGTAGGGTAGATACAGTTTCAAACACCGCCACTGGAACACAGACTGCTTGCTACTAAGTTTCAAAGTATCAGTCGACGCACGTTTTGCCCCACAATGCTGAGGAAAAGCTGGGGCCTCATCAGGACTGTCCATTGGCTGTCTTACCAGCATATTTATTGGCTTCAACTGTTTAATTGGCGTGGCGACATTCTGTTAACCAGGCTTGCTAGACATTGGCTAAAGTAGCCAAACATTCTGAGTTGAATTTTGATAGTTCTACAAAGTATCAATCATTTAAATATACAATGCAGTGTTGTAATAGACACGGTAAGAAAGTAACCTAAATGCGTGCTGACCCGTTAATGCACTGTCAACGGTACATAGTCTAAAAATAGACTTTCATGAGAAAAAGTTTGTTTATGAAAAGAAGAGCGGAAGATATGCTGTATAGCTTAAGTGTGCATACTTGGCAATATATATACTAAAAAAGTCATACATATAGGAAAGAGAAACATTTTGAAAAAACTGCAAACGCAATTCCTAAAGTAGTATGCTCCGCTTCATGTGGGGGTTACCTTTAACACATTAGGAGTATATTGAATATATTTATCTCTCTATTTATTAGCAAAGTATAAAAGTTAATCATAGCTAATGTTTGTGTATATATGTTTAATTCAGAACCTTAATCTAAAAATGAGGCATATTCAATTCTCACATTTAGGCCATATGGGGAAACCGTCTTAAGGCAATACAGGGAGTGCAGAATTATTAGGCAAATGAGTATTTTGACCACATCATCCTCTTTATGCATGTTGTCTTACTCCAAGCTGTATAGGCTCGAAAGCCTACTACCAATTAAGCATATTAGGTGATGTGCATCTCTGTAATGAGAAGGGGTGTGGTCTAATGACATCAACACCCTATATCAAGTGTGCATAATTATTAGGCAACTTCCTTTCCTTTGGCAAAATGGGTCAAAAGAAGGACTTGACAGGCTCAGAAAAGTCAAAAATAGTGAGATATCTTGCAGAGGGATGCAGCACTCTTAAAATTGCAAAGCTTCTGAAGCGTGATCATCGAGCAATCAAGCGTTTCATTCAAAATAGTCAACAGGGTCGCAAGAAGCGTGTGGAAAAACCAAGGCGCAAAATCACTGCCCATGAACTGAGAAAAGTCAAGCGTGCAGCTGCCAAGATGCCACTTGCCACCAGTTTGGCCATATTTCAGAGCTGCAACATCACTGGAGTGCCCAAAAGCACAAGGTGTGCAATACTGAGACATGGCCAAGGTAAGAAAGGTAAGAAAGGCTGAAAAACGACCACCACTGAACAAGACACACAAGCTGAAACGTCAAGACTGGGCCAAGAAATATCTCAAGACTGATTTTTCTAAGGTTTTATGGACTGATGAAATGAGAGTGAGTCTTGATGGGCCAGATGGATGGGCCCGTGGCTGGATTGGTAAAGGGCAGAGAGCTCCAGTCCGACTCAGACGCCAGCAAGGTGGAGGTGGAGTACTGGTTTGGGCTGGTATCATCAAAGATGAGCTTGTGGGGCCTTTTCGGGTTGAGGATGGAGTCAAGCTCAACTCCCAGTCCTACTGCCAGTTTCTGGAAGACACCTTCTTCAAGCAGTGGTACAGGAAGAAGTCTGCATCCTTCAAGAAAAACATGATTTTCATGCAGGACAATGCTCCATCACACGCGTCCAAGTACTCCACAGCGTGGCTGGCAAGAAAGGGTATAAAAGAAGAAAATCTAATGACATGGCCTCCTTGTTCACCTGATCTGAACCCCATTGAGAACCTGTGGTCCATCATCAAATGTGAGATTTACAAGGAGGGAAAACAGTACACCTCTCTGAAGAGTGTCTGGGAGGCTGTGGTTGCTGCTGCACGCAATGTTGATGGTGAACAGATCAAAACACTGACAGAATCCATGGATGGCAGGCTTTTGAGTGTCCTTGCAAAGAAAGGTGGCTATATTGGTCACTGATTTGTTTTTGTTTTGTTTTTGAATGTCAGAAATGTATATTTGTGAATGTTGAGATGTTATATTGGTTTCACTGGTAAAAATAAATAATTGAAATGGGTATATATTTGTTTTTTGTTAAGTTGCCTAATAATTATGCACAGTAATAGTCACCTGCACACACAGATATCCCCCTAAAATAGCTATAACTAAAAACAAACTAAAAACTACTTCCAAAACTATTCAGCTTTGATATTAATGATTTTTTTGGGTTCATTGAGAACATGGTTGTTGTTCAATAATAAAATTAATCCTCAAAAATACAACTTGCCTAATAATTCTGCACTCCCTGTAGGTCCAACGAGTTTCTTTTCTTAGAAGACATTTGTTTTCATCCCCTCTTCGCCCATTTGTAAAACCCCTATCAATGCCTACGCTCATCTAATATCAAATTTTCTACCAGTGTTTGTAGAAAAGCTTTTGCACTTCAACATATAGGGGCAGTACACACAGTAGCCACAGAGGTAGTTTCCTTTAACCTGTTGGTAATTTTGCAGCCAATTTGTTTGAGGTTGAGACCTTATGAATCTGCTTTTTTACCAATTTGTCACTCAAATTAGGACATTTCTTTGCGGTCATAAGAGGATTTTCGCCTACTTTCTCAAATAGTTTCTCGTCTAGTGTTAAAATATGCCAATTCTGAGTTAGTATATTTCTAATATTATGCCAATTTCAATTGTAAGTTGTGATGAACCTAATTTTGTTATTACTAGGTTTATTGAAGTTGGAGTATAGAAGACTATCTCTATCTAGTTTTCTTACTAGATATATATCCTCTTTTAATAAATCTCTCACTCATTTTTTTTTTGCATGATATTCAAATTTGGTTCTTGAGGAACAATCTAAGAAACTGACCATACAGGATACCTTTCTTTAGGGGTTCTGGGTAACTACTGGATGCCTCTAATAAGTTATTTGTAGTGGTTTCTTTTCGGAAAATTTCTGTTGAAATAGAGTTCCCTTCTTTCTTAATTAAAATGTCTAAGAAAAGCAGTTCTCTATCACTATGGGCATATGTCAGAAAGATGTTGTGATTGTTATGATTTAGGCTGGAGACAAACTCTTGCAGACGGGTCAGGGGGCCATCCCAGAGGACCAAGATGTCATCCACGTATCTAATCCACAGGGAGACATGGGATTCAAGGACCTCTCCGAACTGTTAAAAAATGTCCAGTTCCCATGATCCCAAATGGAGACACCCAATAGGTGGGGCACATACTGCACCCATTGCTGTGCCCCTGACCTGTCTGTAAGTGGAGTTATCAAACTGAAAAGTATTGTTCTCCAATATAAAGCGCAACAACTTTAGTACAAAGGTACTGTGTTTCTCACACTCTGATCCCTGTGTATCTAGGAAATGTATACACACCTTCAACCCTATATCGTGAGGAATAGAGGCTTTTGACATCTAAGGATACTAGAATGGTCTCAGGTTTAACCCTTAGGCCGTCTAGTTTCCTTAAGAGGTCCGGAGTGTCCTTTACATAGGTAGGGAGAGAAAGTAAAAAGGTACGTAGGAAATGGTCAACACATATTCCTATGTGCTCACTTATGCTACCAATCCCCAAGACTATTGGTCTCCCAGGGGGATGGGACATATTCTTATGTTATTTAGAAATTACATAGAAAGTAGGCCTAACTGGACAGGTAGGACACATATATTGAAATTCTTTTAAAGATATCAAGCCATCAGAATTGGCTTCTTGGAGAATTTTGGTCAAGTTAGATTTCATGGATGCCTTGGGGTTACAAGATAATTTTTCATATTTATTTTTGTCATTTAATTGTCTTTTAACCTCGTTCAGGTAGAAGGACTCATCAAGCAGGACCAAATTGCCTCCCTTATTTGCAGGCTTAAAAATCTAATTTTTAGCTGTACTTAGTTCCATAAAGGCTTGTCTTTGTTTGTTATTCAGATTATTTGCCCAGACCCAATCATCTGGTATTTTTTCTATTTCACATTTAACAGCTTTTACAAATACAGAGACCGCTGGGACCTGTGCAATGGATGGCATGTAGGTGGATTTAGGTCTAAAATTAGTCTTAAACTGCTGCTGTCTACCTGCATGTTGTCCAATATCGTCTTTCTCATTTTCATCTAAGAGTGATTTTAATATCTGAACAGACTCTTGGTCATTTATTTGTTCAAGAATTTTTTGATGCATAGTATGGTGAAGGACCAATTTTCTAGCAAATAGGTGGAGGTCTTTAATTAGTTCGGTGTGCCACCGTGAATTGGTCCCTTCTTGCTTAAGTGCACTCCTGAAGCGGAACAGAAGCCGGTAGCTGCTGCTACCCTACGCACTCATCCGTACATGCAGGGACAATCATATCCCAGTGTAGATTGTATGTAAAACCTTTTCCTCACCTCCCTGCTCCTGCCTAGCTTGTTTGGGTAGGTCCTTTACCATCACCTTTTCTTTTTCCTCACAGGTCGTATCCTCTGTCCATTTCCCTGAGGTGAGGATTTGGTCCTAGCAACCTATGTAGACGTATATGCATTGTTTGTTTCCTAACTGTTAATTGATTCCTAAATGTAGTGACTGGCTTTGTGTTTATCTAAACAGGCCCAGGTTTCACACTGAGTGAGTATAAACAAATTGAGAGACTAAACTGTTGCCTTTTGTTTATTGTTCTTGTTTCCTCACTATTGTTGTTGTTCACTTTGGTGTACCACTGCACTGTATTTTTGTAATAACTAATTTTTTCTTCATTGTTCATTTTTGTTTTTTGCACTTGTTGCTGTTTTGTTGTTGATGCAGGTTGTTGTTCTCAGTGATATTTTGATTGTTATTATTGTGCCTCTAGCTTTGGCAATACAGTTGTAGTGACTGTCATGCTAATAAAGCTTAATTGAATTGACTAATTTTTTCATATATATATATATATATATATATATATATATTTGCTTTATTAGGCTACAATGTGTGATTTTGTAAAATTATGGGATGGTGGTGTGCCGCAGGATTTTTGTAATGTAAACAAATGTGCTGTGGCAAAAAAAGGTTGAAAATCACTGGACTAAAGGAGAGGCCTTTCTTAAAGTGAAGGTTAAGTTACCTGTTTCACAAACTTGAATTAAATTCTGTTTGCCAAATAAATATGAGTCTCATTCATCATCTTCTTCACATTGAAAGTTTTAAAAAGTTATCGCCGTATGAAATCACAATTTTAATGTAATCCAAATCAACTTTTTTTTTGAGTGTGTTTTTTATTTACTGGATCACGTTCTCAAAAGCACCAATTGAAAATCTGGCCATTAGGCGGCCATCGTTCTATGTCACCCGCCCCATATTTTAAATGCGTCACTAGCTCGAAATCTGTGACTCTTAAACCCATACAGCGCAGCCTGATTACCAGGGCACAACTTTGTTTCTAACATCGCTCAGACAGAGAGCAGTGCAACAATATAACCTATAGAGATTCTGTTACGGTGGTTGTACATGCACAAATTTGCTTAATCAGCTGTGAGTATGTAACTTTAAAATTAAGCACAATAGTATCAAAACTCACAAGTTTTGCAATACAAGCATTTTTTTTATATATATTGCGCTCAATTCATGTTGTGCTTTGAACAAACACGTATCACTGATTAACATACCACACTGTATGGGTACCCTAACACAGCGAGGCACTTAACTTCTGTTCAATACACTCTATTCTTGTGGCTAGATAAGAGTGCACCTTATGCAATTAGCTGTGAGCGTGTAACCTCCACCCAAGTCCATTTAACATATAGAGATTAAATTGAACTCAGACTCACAAGTTGTGCAATATACCACTTAGGTATACCTTTTTACTGCTGCTTAAACTTATGCTATATATCGGTTACAAGAGCTGTCAAATATACATATTGAGAGCACTGGTAAATTTAACTCAATTACTTCCAAAGCAATACAAAATAATTAAGGGCAACTTAATAGAGATTGTAATATACGATAAGCACTGAATAGCAATACTTACCATAATACAACTAAGATATTGTACATAGCTAGTAGGCACAATCAGCTTAAGTTTATAAAATCAACGGTGCAAACTCTGCAATTATAATCAAAGTGTTTCTAATATCAGTGGTTTATGTACAACCTTAGATGATCCTATAACACTATATATTTTTTATCCAGTTGATGAACGATTAAGTATTCACAATATCTAAAGAAACGTGAAACTTCATCAAAATACAGTTCAATCACCAATACACACTTTAAGACCGCCCACGAAAAATAGTTATTGAATTCCTGAGTGAGTTTTTTTACACTTTAAATTTCTGAGTAGGTAATTGCTATCGTAGCAGTTCAGTTACTTTGGACAAGCAGTAATACTGTTTGAATCTGTTAACTGCAAACGTTTTAAATATACTTTTGTCTCAATGTGAGTGATACTTAGAATTCATTTAATAAGTGGTCTATATAATTTTAGCTTAATATAAGCAAACATAAATTATATGCTTGATATTCCACTTATACTAAGATTCCTATATAAAGACATATCGCTCTTGAGACATCCACTATAGAGTATAACGTTATTTATTGAATTGCCACAATAGATTTGTGGAATAAGTATTTTACAGACACTGTGTGGTGCATCACATTTCTATGGTATAATTACACAGCAATCCCTACTCTAGCCAAAATCATCATACAAGTGCCAGGAGTAGAAATCCTAATCTGGATCACCATAATAGTTTGTTTGTACAAATTACATACAGTCGGTGCCTAAGTGTGGTTTTAAGTTTATTCCTATTTTAATTTAACCCAATAAAAGTTATATTTTAATTTTCTAATTTGTTTTCTCCCCCTTACATTTATTCCTTAGGGAATAATCTGTGTCACCCAGTCAGATTAAATTTATCTCTAGACCTAGGAGTGCTATAAGTGTATACTTTTTCTTTTTTTGCTACAAAAAGGCTTGTTTGAGCCGTTTGAAGGGGGTCTTGCCTGGCTCAGCTGTGACCACGAAAGGGAGGTTACCGAACAACGGATTGGGTTTCTTAAAGACCTGTTGTACTGCTGGTAGGTTAGAGAGGTCTGTATGCAGAGGGATTAAGGTTAAGGTGAAGAAAGAACAGGCTAGAACCAGCTATCCTCCCTATCCCCTTGTGTTTGGTGCCCCAAAGGAACGGCCAATTTGAAAATGGGATTTTTCAGCAGAATGGCTAAACGGTTTGCATAACTTTTTCTTTCTATCATCGGATTAAAGTCTTGGCATACCTATATAGCTTAATTTTCTCACTGTCTAAAAAAAAAAAAAGGGATCAAAATGGCTAATGTATATAAGAATGACGTTTTTGTCTTACTATAGACTAACTCCTTTTTAAGGCATCCAGGAGTTGAGGGATGCTGTTTTCCAGGCCAAAGGAGCCTGCATTTATTTTCTGGCTTCAACCAACCCTGTAAAAAGTGGATGATATCCCTCTCTTATGTGTACTATCTTATAAAGGACAGATATCTCTGAAGCTGTCTTGAGACATTTCACAACATTCTACATGGTCCCACTATCTTCTCAAAACATTGCTTTTGTATTATAAATTAGAGACTTGGGCCATCTTATTTGTTTGTTTTTTTAAAAGAAATATGGTATAATCTAATATGGCATAATCAAGCTGTATTGTGTTAAAATCCATGTATCAGATTTGGTGTCAATGTTCTGATAAATCTCTCTACCACCCTCTAATAATAACTGAGCATAATACTAAATGTATGGTGTGCTGCACAGTGATATTGTCTCTTACAGATATTAGCTACCTGTTAATGAAGATGTTTTCTTGTGCTCCAGGAAACTTCTAGAATATTTTTTTTTCTGTACTTAAGGGTATCTTAGAGGTCTACTACTGTCTTATCTCTTGTCAGTAACTCTCAACGGGGGTGTATACACTTGTTTTTTTCCCCATTTTTTCCCATACCTTATCTTACAGGCCTAGTTGCAAAGATTGCTAACTCTTGCTCATCCCACACCTAGGAATCTTTTTTATTTTACTTGCACTTAAAAAAAAATTGTCATGTTAGGGGTCCACACAACCCCTTCAAATATATATTTCAAGCAATTGATTTGTGTTCCTTCTTCTGTATTTTCTTTGTATGCATATGTTCACTGTGTTGTTCTTTTTTTTCAAAACCGCTATCACAATTAATGGAAAGGTTTGTCACACAGGTGAAAAATCACTCACCCATAATAAAGTCACCAATTTGTAGCCATCCAAGTGATGGTAGCAAAAGACAAAGGCACCCTCCTCAGGCTATCGTTGATGGTAGACACTTCACCAAGGTCAGCTCTTCTTAAATATGGATAAACAATCTGGACATGAAAAACAAAGAGAAGAAGGCGCTCCAATGGTGCAGAATGTTACAACAAATTATTGAATATCACTCCCAGAAAACACCCTCTCTATAGATGGATACTCACAGAGAGAGCGCACTGTAATACAGTGCTATTCATACAGGCTGGATTGATCAGAGCCCACCAGCTAGGTCCCACAGGTAACAATGTGACCTAAATCCTGTAGTAATGGAAAGGAGAATAGGGAAAGGGGAAAAAACACACTCCAATAGTGCAGACGGTCACTATGATACAGCATGAATCCCAATAGTAAATCCCCACTGATACTGGATACTCATATAGGCTGTGCACTATGATGCAGTGCAAGTAACACAAGCTGGTGTATCAGAGCCCACCAGCTAACTCACTCCAAGGCACAGGATACACAATCCACAGTCAATTCCCCAAATAAAAGCTCACAAACCAGTAAAACTAAAATATCCCAAGAAGTGGGAAATAATTTATTAAAAGATAAATTAAAATCAATACAATGAATCTCTGCTACGCAAGGTGCTAGTGGCACCCTTTCATCAGGCAGTGGTAAGTGAGCTATGAAAAAGTGTCAGGGTTTTTCCCCTGTTTTGTTTGCCATGTGCTGCTGGCAGCCATTTTACTCACCTCTCTTGCTGACTCTGGTGCATACTGTGTGATGCTGCTTATTTCCTGTACTTCCTTTTATGGCCAGACTGGTGTACATCATCCGTGTGAGACAGGATGCAGTCTCAGAATTGTGATGTCATCACTTATTATTTAAAGGGCCTCTGTTCAGTATGCTTTGCCCTTGCGTTGTCTCAGACCTGTTTGTGAGAGCTCCTGTGTATTACCTGGCTGTCTGACGTCCCTCCTGGTTCCTGATCCCTGGCTTGTTTCTGACTCTGCTGTTCTCCTTGTTCCTGATTCCGGCTCGTCTGACTACTCGCTTTGACTCCTGACTTGGCTCGTCTAACTACCAGCTCTGGTTTTGATTCCTGGCTTGTTATTTGACTTGTGGACATTTTATTATTTTTTGCTATTAATAAAGGTGTGATTACTTTTGCACTTCTCGTCTCAGTCTGATTCCTGGCACCCTGACAAAAAGACAACATATATATAGAGGATACTAGCAGACATTGATTAAAATCACATTAGATGCACATGTTAAAATCTAAACACATGATTTTGATTGCTGATGGTCTACAGCTGAGTTGAGACAACACAGGAAAAAAAACCTTTCTCCAATATAGTACCATTTACTAGATACCTAATGATAGCGATAGATATAATTGTTGCCTCATTCCTGAGACCACACACCGATCATAATCAAATAATAACCAATAATTACAAGAAATTCATACATCCTTTTTTTTTTTTTTTTTTTATATATACTTTTTATTGAAACAAAATGGGTACAGTTTAAAGACAAAGAAAACATCATATTGCAGTCATATAATAAAATCTATAATTATATCTCCATCTTAATTTATTAATAGAGTTCAAACAAAATAAATTCTCATACCCATAATGAAATTTTCACAGAATTTTAACCTTACCACCTTTCTTTCCACAGTGGGAGAGGGTGGAGGGAATCCATTCATCCACTCATAACACGGACAATAATAAGGGGAAAAAAAAATGGAGAAAAAAAAAAAAAAAAAAAAGGGGGGGGCGAAATACTCTCTGAAACCCCACTCCTCTTAACCATCCCTTCTCCCCATATTACCTATACTTTCCACCGCCCACTCGGGCTAGGTTTATCTCAAATCAATACCATTCAGTTGGGAAGACCCCCGTCAAAATCAGAGTTTCAAAATATTCTGTCCTTCTAAAATTAGAGATAAGAGAAAACTGAATATCGCGTGGGTAGGATAAAATAACTCTTAACCATTTTGCAAAAAAGGCTTTAATTTTTCTTTTTTGTACAATTGAAATAGTCAATTGTTCAAAAATTAGTTGTGCATATATTGAATTAATGAAGCAAGACATAGGGGGAGCCTTTTTGCTTTTCCAATATTTTAATATTAAGTTACGTCCCAGTAGGATTACTGTATTAATGAGGTTAGTATTATCTCTATTGTTCTCTATAGTGGAAGGAAAAAAAAAAATATGTTTAGGTGTAAGCTTTACTCTGGTATCTGACCTCTTATTGAGCCAAAATTCTATTTTGGTCCAAAACTGTAGAATTTTGGGGCATTCCCAGAAACAATGCACTATATCTGCACCTAGATTGTTGCACCTGGGACAGTTGTGAACGGAATTTAAGTTCCATTTAGTCATTTTCATTGGTGTCAGATAGGCATTGTTAATTAACTTTATGTGTGATTCTTTCCAAGCTGTAGAGATAGTAGCACTTTTAACCCACTTAAAACTTGATTTTAGCATATCTATAGTCATGTTATCAAAATGAGTATTCCATTTCTCGGATAGACCCTCAGTTATTATTTGGCCCTGTTTAGCGATCATAATTTGATATAATAAGGCAATACTATGTTTGCCTGATTTATAATATGTTAAATATGTTTCAATTTGCCCCCATCCTTCAGGTTCTGGGTATGCTATTTTATTTTCTGCTATAAAATGTCTAATCTGCAGGTAAGCAAAAAAGTTTTTGTTTGAAAGATCAAATTCTCTAGCAATGTCCTCAAATGATCTAATCTGACGAGAATTATTTAAACATTGATAGACATATAATAGGCCTTTTTGAGACCATACATTGTAAACTTCATAGGATAAGCCTGGCGTGAAATTTGGGTTTCCTCGTATTGGCAGGAGAGGGGATATTTCAAAATTGAGATTAAGTAGCTTATTCAATTTCTGCCATGCTTCAATAGTATTGCGAATCAATAACATCATTTTAATATCCTTTGGGAGATGTGCTGTCGGGGAATGCAACAGGGCTTTCAATGTATATGGGGCACAAAGTTGTTCTTCCAGATACACATGTGTCAGATAGCTAGCTTCTGTTACCCAGTCAAATGCACGAGCTAGCGTGGCTATGTTATACTTTTTGATATCGGGAAAAGATAAGCCACCTTCATCAAATCTGAGTGTTAATTTTGCTATAGATAGCATATGTCTTTTATTATTCCAAAAAAAATTAGCACACTCTCTATTAAACCTTTTTATATCTTGACTCTTTATAAATAGTGGCAGATTTTGCATAATGTACATTAATTTAGGGAACAATATAGTTTTTATGATCATTACCTTAGCCTAGAGGGATATAGGAAACGTGATCCAGCGCTGTAATTTCTCTGTAACTTTTTTAAAAAAAGGAGAGTAATTTAGTCTATACCATTGGTTTGGATCAGCATGAAAGTTTAGTCCTAAGTACTTAATGCTTAAAGACTCTTGGAAAGGGTGGTCTTGTATACTTTTTTTCGTCTTATGTAACCAAAGGATTTCAGACTTATTAGCATTAATTTTATAACCTGAAATAGAACTAAACCTGTCGATGATATTTAAGGCCTGTGGTATGTTCCTCTCCGTATTTCTGATGTATAATAATAGGTCATCTGCATATAAAGATAATACTAATTTCTACTGTCCTAGTCTAATACCTTGTCGTTCTTGTCGCAATAAGACAGCCAGGGGCTCTATAGCGAGATTGAATAGTAACGGGGAAAGTGGGCATCCTTGTCTCGTTCCCCTGTGTAATGTTAGATTTGAAGTATAACTACCATTAATTACAATGCTGGATCGGGGATGGTCGTATAAAATTTTAATAAATTGTGCAAAATGACCTGAGAAGCCAAAGAAATTTAAAGTCGAAAATAAATGATCCCAGCCTACCGAATCGAACGCCTTTTCGGCGTCGATTGTAATTAGCGCAAAGTCCTGGTTGTCTGTTCTTCTCTCAGATGTTTTATTCCAAAAGTGCTCTAATACTAAAAGCTACTTTCCGGATGTTCTTGGTAGAGGATCTTTGGTACATAAAGCCCGTTTGATCATTATGAATGATGGGATCGAGACAAAATTTTAATCGGTTCGCAACAATGTGAGTTAATAACTTATAATCTACGTTGAGTAGTGAGATAGGCCTATATGACTTAGGATCTAGAGGGTCTTTCCCTTTTTTCAAAATCAATGATATGATAGACTCTGAGAAGTATTTTGACATACTTATACCATCTATATAGTATCCATTAAACAGTAAAACTAAAATATCTGCTATTTCTGATCTGAGTATTTTATACATTTCAACAGGTATCTGATCCGGACCAGGGGCTTTGTTGACTTTAGCAGTATTTATAACTTCAAGAACCTCTTCTTTCGTAATAGGTCTATTAAGGGCGCTAACTGCTTCTTGAGATATTTTAGGCAAACTAATCTTATGCCAAAAATTATTCTTTTTCTCCATATTAACTTCTTTTGCTGTGTATAAGTTTTGGTAATATTCTAAGAAAACATTTTTAATTCTTAGTTGGTCAGTAACTCTATTTGTCCCCTCATAGATTGCTTCTATTGTATTAGATTTTTTCCTGGCCTTATCTAGCCTGGATAAAAATTTGGCCGACTTCCCGAATTGACCTTTATATTTAATGTTTATTTTAAGTTCTTCCCGGGCGACTGTTTGTTTGATAAAAATATCCCTTTCTGCTTTAGCTGTTTTATATTTATCCCCAAACTGCTTAGAGGGGTTGTTAATATATTTACAGTATGCATTCTTTACTTGTTTAGCTAAAAGAATTTCCCTTTCCTGCACTTTCCTTTTTTTTGCGACCATATAAGCTTTAATATGTCCTCTTAAAAAGGCCTTAGCGGTTTCCCAAAATATTTCTATTTTCCCTTGATACGCTCTGTTTAAGGAATCGTATTCTCTCCATTTATTTTTAAGCCAGTTATTGAATTCTATATTATCTACTAAAAATTTTGGAAAGAAGAAATTATTTCTTTCTCTATTCTGGGTTGGCGATAAATACAAATCTAAAGAAATAATTGCATGGTCTGAGATCAATATGTCCAATATTTCTGCCTTAATTTCTAATTTAATTAAAGAGCTGGACAACAAAAAAAAATCTATCCGAGAAAAGGAACCATGGCTTTTGGAGTCACAGGTGAAGGACCTTGTATCTGGATGCTGCAGTCGCCATATATCATGTAGCTTTAGATTTTTACATATTTGTTTAAAATTTTTTGCCTTCTGATTGGAGAAGGCAGACTTTTTAGAAGAGCTTTTGTCCAGCTTTTCTGTAGGGGTTAGGTTAAAGTCACCCGCTAGAATTATATTCTGTCCGTGAAATTTGGTTAGCATGAAAACTAAATTATTCCAGAAGCTGGGTTCTATGTTATTAGGGCCATATACATTACAGATCAGCAATTGGAGACCGTCCACCTGTATCTCCAAAACTACCCATCTCTCTTGGGGGTCCAGAATTATATTCAAAATACTGTAAACTAGTTTTTTATTTATCAGGATGGCAACTCCTCTTTTCCTTCTGGAACACGGTGTAGCTATCACCTCCCCAACCCATTTGCTTTTAAGTTTCATAATTTCCTTCATTTTTAGATGCGTTTCCTGTAATAAAACTATATCAGGATTATGTTTGCCCAGTTGCCTGAGTATTGTTTTCCTTTTGGTTGGGGAGGTGATACCCCCCACATTCCATGATAGACACCTAATGTTCCCTTTTATTTATAATACATCCTGATCTGTACGGGGAGAAAGAGGGCAAAAGGAAAAAGAGAGAGAAGGAGAAAAAAAAAAAAAAAGGGAGAAGGGGGTAAAGAAAAAAAAAATGGAGGAGGGAAAAAAAAAAGGGGAAAGGGAAACATCCACACCATCATTCATACTACCATGTGAACAACAAAAAATCCCCAGCCCAAGCACAATAAATTTTGCCATTGCCTCTAGCATATAAATCAGCTTAAATAGAGGCCTATAAAGCATAAATACAGAGTATATAATTTCACTTCCATCAGATATTTTGACATCCACCATAGGTGTACACAATTTAGATTACCTAGAATGTCTTCCTTAAATCTTATGTGAGCGATATCTTGTATTTTTTGAAGTACGCTTTAAAGTGAATGTAAATTTTGATGCTAAAGTGCCCGGTTTTTAAAACTTAAAAACAGGGGCACTTTAATTCATCAATATTTTCATTTCACTCCTGTTGTGAAAATAAACTTACTTTTTAATCTTCACAGCAGCTCCAGCTTCCTCCACCTGTTTCAAAGCCTCTTCCTGGGTCTAAAATGAGGTGTCTGGCTTCCTCCAATCACAACAGTGAATCAGACACTGAATCCCCCGGGGGGGAATCTGTGATTGGAGGATGACCTATCAATCATTTCTGACATTAGAAATGGCTTGTGAGACCGGAGGAAGCAGCAGCTGCTGTGAAGTTTAAAAGGTAAGTTTTTTGTCACAACAGGAGTGAAATGTAAATTTTGATGAATTAAAGTGCCCCTGTTTTTAATCAAAGTTTTAAAAACCGGGCACTTAAACATCAAAATTTACATTCACTTTAACTTCTTCTAAGTTATCTAGTTTAACTGTACCATCCTTCTCTTCAATAAAAATTTTTGCTGGATACAATAATTTTACTAAAAAGCCCTCTTGTATCAACTTTGTGCAGAAGGGTGCCATCTCTTTCCTCCTAAAAGCTGTATCCGAGGAGTAGTCTTGGAAAACTAAGATTTTTTTTATCCCCGATATGGAAATTTTCAATTTTTCTATTTGTTCTAAGAATATTTATTTTATCCTGAAAGTTCAGAAATTTTATCAGGATTGGCCTATAGGTGGTTTTCCCACTGTCTCTAGTTCTAGGGGGGCCCAATCTGTGTGCCCTTTCTATAGGTAATGGCACCTGCATGATACCTAAGGCTTGAGGGAGAGTTGTCGATGCAAATTGTAGAAGGTCTTTATATTGGTCTGTCTCAGGCAATCCTATTATTTTTAAATTGTTCCGCCTAGAGCGGTCTTCTAAATCATCTATCCTGGCCATCAATGTTATATTTTTCTTTTCAAGGTCTAATATTCTTTGGGAGTGATTGTTAGATATATCTTCTACTGTGGATACTCTGTCTTCTACTTCTGCAAGTCTATTGGCGAATACTTTTAATTCTGATGACAACCCAGATATTTGGTTTTTAAGAGATTCAAATTGGGGCATGAAAATATCACTGAGCTGGGTAATTAATGGTTGTAAGTCTGTTTTTAGATTTATTCCTTCACTAGTATTTTCCATCATAGCGTCCGATGTACGTGTCTTTCTGTCTTTTATTTTAGGAGGCATGGTCGGTGAGAGTGTATTGTGAGGAATGAGAAATTTTTCCATATATTTCTCGTGTCTGTGAGGGAGGGAATAGGATTAGCCACATAGGCGCGGCCAAACTAACAAAAAATATAAGTGCCTAAGGGGGGATAGGCCCCACTTGTGGAGGTTTAAAAGAAGTTTATGAAAAAAAAATCAATACAGTGATTTAAATGACTATGACCGTTACCTAGAACATCGTACCCTAAATTCAAAAGAGAATTTTTAAGAGAGTTTACTCTATTGCTCTTACTACTGGACTATAAGGGGTAAAATGGAAACCTACTTCTGCTAGAAAGGATGTAAAAATTATTTGTAATTTTTACTTAAATTTAGAGCCCCTGTTACCACCTTAAATGTTTAGGCTAAGTTATGTTGTAGTGTCAGTTTAAACCAGTTTCCTTAAATTAATCCTATAGTGAGGTACTCTTTTGGCTGCGATCAACCTCTTAATATCTTTTACTCAGTAATCATTATTTAGCTTTCAATGTAATATATAACCCTGTATTGGCCTTAATAGTTTAACATAAGATCCAAGTATTAAGCACCTACATACGCTTCCTTCTACAGAGCCTACTTAGGCTAGTATTTTCATATGTTATCCGTTTAAGGATCTATAAAGCGATGGTTCAGAAAATAACCTTCCCTCTTATATTTCCTTATCTAAAGCAGGACAATATTATATCCAATATGCAGATGTTTCTAATATACTAGGGTTATACTAGGGTTTGAAGGGTTATAACATTAATTCTAATGCCTATATTTTAGAGTATTTTACCACAGACTCCTTCAAATAGCCCAGAACTTAGTCTAGCTAACTCAATTTATCTTATTGCTGCCTACAGGTATTTTATAGTCATATGTTATCTGTGGTCTTTTTACCCTATTAGCACTTTAACGTGTAAATTATATAGAGACAGCCTGCGTCAGATGTCTATCAATGATTCTAAATTTCCAGACTTCTCTGGGTATCTACATCAGGGTATAAGCTCATAACTTATATCAGTGTAATCAATCTGTCATAGTATTTTCAAACGCTAACAGGCGAACATATATACAGATTCAAATTTACAAAATAAACTATAAAGCAACAGTTTCCAGATTATATTGCCACAATATATATAAAATTACCTGCTTCCCACTTATTATTGTATCTGTGAAAAAAAGAAACAATTTGTTGCCATCCAGAAAACAACTGTGAGTAGTCTAAAGAGTCTTGTTATAATATAATGGTTGTTACATGGAAATTTATAGGCACACGGATTAAGGCAACGTTTGTATATCTGCAAGCAGAGTGTTATAACCTTAAATAGAAGCTTCAGTGAAGAAAAAAAAGAGTACTTGCGTGGTGGAGATTTTGAATAGTTTTTTTTCTCCTTGCTCAGAATAGATCTAGATGTAGTAGCTTGGCCAAGTATAGGTAACTGTAGGCCCTGGGCAGTACTCCTTCAGAAAAAAATAGACTCTATGTCCAGCAGTTCACTCTGCGATAGTCTCTGCAACCCAAGATTTTGCTATTAGGGGTAGGTCCCGGTGTTTCACTCTGATAGGACTTAGCTCTAATTGCCCCCTCGGTTCCACCTACGGGAGGTCTTCTTTTCCCACAGCAGCAGCGACCTCGCCATCCGGTGCTTCCTATCCTTCTGACAGGCGCGCTGCCGCCTCACTCCTCGCGAAAGGGAAATCCCCGGGCTCCAATGCAGCGGGGCATCTACCGCACTCCTGTTTCGATCAGTACTCCTTTGCTCTGTAGGGGAGCCGGTCTACACTCTCAGCCAGGTGAGATACCAGTGCTGTCAGGGTTTTATTTCCTCGGCATTCCTCCGTAACAGAGCCGGTCTGAGTGGACCAGGTTAACCTCCTCTTAGCAACAGATCTCCACCAGGTAGGAGAAACCTGGACAGGCAAGATTTTTTTTTTTCTTTTCCTTGGCGTTCCTCCGCAGCAGAGTTGGTCAGTATGAGCAAAGACAGTCTCCTCTCTGTATCTGCTCTCAGCCAGGTGAGGAGGATCAAGGCAATCAGGGTTTCTTTCTTGGCGTTCACCTCCGCCGGCGCAGGGGCAGAGCGTGAGGACTTAGCAACCCGTGTGTTAGACTGGGTATTAGTTCAAATCTCTGCCAGGTAAATTCAGTCTCTGGGTTTTGTTGTACATTGCTCACTATTTAAGCAAAATAATAGTGGCTTGGCTGTGGCTCTAGCGAGTGAGCCTCCGGTGGCTAGTGGCGGACTTCCAGGTCGCACCCTAATTAAAATAGGGCAGTGTCCTAGGGAGTACGTTTGCAGACTCCAGCAACGGACCGTGACCGGTATTGGTTCTTCATTGAGCTCCTGCAGGTAACACGCCGCTTTCGCGTGCTCTGTCTAGCTCCTCCTTCTAGGAAGTCCCCTAAGTGGTCAGAGTTTGAGTATTGTCAGCAGTATTCATACATTCATACATCCTAAATCATATACACACATTGCAAAACATTCCCAAATGTATGGTATAATCCCCCTATTGCAAAATATATATCCTTGTGGCCAACCTAAACATTGGAGCATAAATATAAATTGCAGAAAAACAAATAGTTCCCCATTTGGTAATCGATCGTAGTATTCATATAATTTCTCATCTGCATTACTAATCCGAATTACGATCTCCCCATTGAACCATGTTAACCATGTGGAAATGCTGTTTTGACATAAGCATGACGTTGCCATAGCAACGTATCCAAAACAATTATGACTCACCATATGGTTCAATTTCGGATTAGTAATGCAGATGAGAAATTATATGAATATAATAGGTTAATTTTCAACAATGTCTCTGAGGTTAAGGAGTATATTGCTTCTAAATAATGCTTTTTGCTTATAATTTTCGGCTATGGTTGCATTATATCTCCACATAGTGTCAGGGTTTTTTCCCTGTTTTGTTTGCCATGTGCTGCTGTTGAATGGAAAGATATTTAGTTTTATTTATGAATAAGAGATATGTTATTTTTACCCGTAAACCGGGTCTTCTGTATTACCTGTCTGCCCCCCCCCCTTTTTTTATTTCTTCTTCTCTCTCTCTCCTCTTCCTAGGGTCTGGAACCTGGTGTAAGAATTTGACAGATAAATGGTTTTTAATGTAGAAAATTTTTAAATCTTCTCATGAAATGTTGGAGGAATTTCCTCCCCTGCTAAACGCAAATTTATAATTAAACAGTTAGCCAAAGATAAGCCGGATGTCGTATTTTTACGGGAAACCCATTTGAGTGAAGCTGAATCTGCTAAACTAAAGAACAAATGGGTTGGAAAGGTTATAACTGCCATCTACTAATAGAAAATGTGTCGTAGCCATTTTACTTAACAAGGAACTAAAATATACTATTGTAAATATCGAAGTTGACCCAGAAGCTAGGTTTATTTCACTTCATGTTTTAATAAATTAGATAAAATTTATTTTCTGTAACATATATGGGCCAAACAATTTCTCCCCTGAATTCTGGAAAAAAATCCAAATCAAGGTGTTTCCATATATTATTGAAAACTTTATAGTTGGTGGGGATTTCAACTTGACCACCTGTCCAGAACTACATAGACTCTCTTGTAAAAAAATGAAAGCTTATAATAGAAGTACAATTTTTTTTTAAAAAAATTGTGTCACAAACTCAAATTAGTTGATGTTTGAAGGATTAAGAATCCGGACTCACATTTACCTGTGAATCCAAATCCTACAAAACTTTTTCAAGAATTGATCTTTTTTTGATGTCTGAATCTCTATCTTTCTCAAAAAATGTACACCGACATTGGGGACATCTTAATATCAGACTACGCTATTATTTCACTCTCATTCCCTCCAGTAACTAAATCCGAGGATAAATACACACAGAGAGAAGCACACTCACAGGAATGAACAACCTGCTCAATACCATTGTTGGCCTGTTCTATGGTGATTTAACACCTGGGTACAGCTTCTTTTAGCCCAGTAATGCTTTTCACAGAATAGAACGTTCCTGAAGTATATCAGTCTGATCCCGCTTATAATGGTCAGTCCAGCGCCAAAATATCAAGGGATGGGGGGTCGGCTACCTCCGCTCCCTGGGGATGGCTCTGCCGCTGGGGAGAGAGACCGGCTGTCTCCTCTCCCTGGAAGCTGATCTGCCACTGGGGAGGGAGACAGGCTGTGTCCTCTCCCGGGGAGTGGTTCTGTCGCTTGGAAGGGAGGTTGGCTACCTCGGCTCCCTGGGAATGGCTCTGCCGCTGTGGAGAAAGTCCAGCTGTTTCCTCTCCCAGGAACTGGCTCTGCCACTGGGGAGAAAGACCAGCTGTCTCTACTCCCAGGAACTGGCTCTGCTGCTGGGGAGAGAGACCGGCTGTCTCCTCTCCCTGGAAGGGGTTCTGTCGATGGGGAAAGATGTTGGCTACCTACGCTCCCTGGGGAAGGCTCAGCATCTGGGGAGAGAGACCGACTGTCTCCTCTCCCGGGAAGGGGTTCTGTTGCAGGGGAGGGAGGTCGGCTACCTCCGCTCCCTGGGGATAGCACTGCCACTGGGGAGAGAAACTGGCTGTCTCCTCTCCTGGTAAGGGGTTCTGTTGCTGGGGGGGAGGGAGGTCGGCTACCTCCGCTCCCTAGGGATGGCTCTGCCGCTGGGGAGAGAGACCGGCTGTCTCCTTTTCCTGGAACTGGCTCTGCTGCTTGGGGAATGAGATGATTTCTCCATCCCTTGAATCCTCAACCAGCTGCCGGGTAGATGCATTCCTCCATCCCATCTGCAGAACCAGGTTTGCTGAGATGTTCCAGTATTTGCTGCCTACGCCATAGGAGCTCTTCTTCTGTAGCTGTGTGTAGAGGGGGGTAGAGCCCCTCCTCTTTCTTGTTTCCTGGTGCTGCTGCAGGTGCTGGGCTGAGGCCAGCGGTGCTCTGCCCTGTTGCCATCTGTTTGGCTGGAGGCTCCCCCGTCTGTCCCTCCTCAGAGGAAAAGTCAATTAAATCCACAATCTTTGGGTCTGGGGAGAGAGGACGACTACCTCCTCTCCCTGAGACTCCAGATATGTTACAGGTGTAGGGCAGAAGTCAGTGGCCCGCTGCCCTGTTGCCACCGCTTCTGCTGGGGTGGCTCCCTTGTCCAAGACCATAAGCTTAGGCCAGGTCTGAGTCCCCTGCCAGCTTTATAAATAGTAATCCAGGGCCGCCAAAGTCCTTTGTAGGATCATCCATCTATCTGGACATACCTGGACCGCATACCACCGTAGTGCCTGGTACCCTTCATCTACCTCCATCTCTGTCTGGACCAGTCCATCTAATTCAGATAGCCATTCCCCCCTGGGCTGCTCTCCCAGGAAAAGCTCTTGTGAGTTCAGCTGGAGCCAGTACCGTTCCTCGGCGGGGGGGATCTTTCCATAACAGTCCTGCTCGAACTTGGCTTCCATAGTTGCAGGCTACTGTGGCGCTTCTCCTCTGTCAGCAGGAACTGTGTGGAAGAAGCAGATCCCACTGCTGCCAGCCAATGTGAAGGATACTGGCTACCCCGACTGGGTAGCTCCGCCAAAAGGGTCCTGCTTTCTCCCCTGAGCCTGCAGCTGTATAGCTGGAAAGTGATTGTAGCAAGTAGCCCACCCAAATAACCAGACAAGACTAGTATTCAGGTGAAACAAGAACTGTCTTTATTGGGAAACACACTCTGCTTATATACATTCAGAAAGGGTCTTATCTGACTCCCAGATCTTCCACCATTCCCACCCCTCCAGACAGTCCGGCGCCTCCATAGGAGCCACAGTCCCATAGAGTCCCCACAGTACTTAGGTTGTGGTTTCAGGGTGATCCCGAGGGAGCGGCGGCACTTTCAGGGTGTCATTGGAAAGTTATCGGAGTTACAGCCTGGTAAAGATATGGAGGTGGGGGTGTCCAAAACCCCCGGTTCCCAAGGGAGCTCCCTTCCGGCAATCACGCCAACTCTGGTCCTCCCTAGGCACTACCAATACAAAAAAGAGCGGATCTCTGGGGCAAAGGGCCACTGGAGCGACCTGGGGTAAAGTTAGCGGGTGTCCAGCATGATGCAGCCGACCGGCAGTTTGAGGAGCCCAGCCAGCCAGAGAGGGGCTAAGTGGGTATCCGGGGTGATGCGGCCGACCGGCAGTTCCAGGAGCCCGGCCAGCCGAGAAGGGTTTTCCCGGTCAGGGATCAGCTCTTTTGTGAGGAGGTACAAACAATAAAGTAGCAATATTAAGAGTCTGGGAGATCCCGTAAGCCCTGAGAAGGCCAAATCCGTTGTAAAAGAGTGAGCTGGGCAGTAGGGGGTAGCCTTGGCAATCTGGTGTCCATGACATATCCTATTTCCTTTCTTCTAACTAACTAACTAACTCTTTCTCCTAAAATTACATTGAGAAGAGGAACTCGACAGGGCTGCCCACTGTCTTCTTTGCTTTTCAACATTGCATTAGAACCGTTGGCTATTAAATTAAAAGACAGCATGAAAGGTATAATCTTGGGCACACAACAACTTAATATCCTCCTCTATGCTGACAACTTATTGCTTTTTCTGGATAACACCAGACAACCAATACCTATGATTCTGCAATGTCTTAAAGTGTTTAGTCTTTTCTCAAGATATAAGATAAACTTTCAGAAAAGTGAGCTTCTCTGGGTCAACAAATCAGGATTAAGCCTACAAGAACATACTTTCAAAATAGTGAATACCATTAAATACTTGGGTATTTTGATACACAAGAATCCCAAAAAATGGTACACACTCAATTTCCAGCTGCTCTTAGATAAAATAAAAACAGATTTAGAAATCTGGGTCTCTTTCCCTTTATCTATAACGACACACGTTAATTTAATAAAAAAACAATTGTCCCACGCCTACTATATCCCTTGCAAAATTTACCAATATTTATATCTAATCTGGATCTACGCAAATTATTCTCTTGGTTCTCTAGATTTATCTGGGGTGGGCAAGAAAACTTGGATTTCTTTAAATAGGTTGATGCAAAAAGAGAGATAGCAGGCCTGGCTCTGCCTAATATTAAACTGTACAATTAGGCTGCAATGTTTAAGATTGCAATAGATTGGATTGCAGAGACAAATATCTTCTCTTTTAATATTAAATGCCACTTCATTGCCCCTTTTTCCTTAAAGGCAAATTTACATTGCCATTTAATATTCTTAGTCTTATGTCAATTAAAAATATAGTCTTGGCGTGGAACAAATTCTGTGCTTTAATAGAGGTCGATTTTAGTTTCTTCCTATAATAGGTAATCCTCAATTTCCTGCAGGAATTTATCATAAGGCCTTTAAACTCTGGGATCAAAAGGGCCTTAATTCTATTTCACAAACATTATCAGAAAATAGACAGATTTTACCCTTTCAGGTTATATCTCAACAATATAATATCTTAAACAAGTTCTTCTTTGCATATTTACAATTACGACATTTTGTTAATATTCTTAGTATTGGTTACCCTCCCCCTATTCCGTGGTCTGATATTAAGAAGATTTTCAATCAAAAAATGCATTATGGGTGATGCTTTCATCTCTATATTATATGACATTATGTTGGCTAAACAAAGCATATTTTACCTGGACAAATTATTTGATAGATGGGTATGCTGTTTCCCGGACTTGAGTTGTAAAGAATCTCATTTGAAAACTATTAATAATTATTACCTATCTCCTTGGGTAGAATGTTTCCAGCAACATCCGCAAACTGCCCACAATGCAGAAAGCCGCTAGCAGATTTATCTCATATGTTTTAGTTCTCCCCAAAAATATTCCAACTTTGGCAAAAAATAGGGTATTGGCTTTCTAATCTATATGATCTTTCTATTATTTTGACCCATGAAATTATTTTCTTATCCAGAATCATAGACTAAGCATCTGTAATAATAACATTAACACCATTATTCTGACAGTTAGACATTTAATAACTAAAAATTGGAAGGCCAGCTCTGCTCCAGCCTTCGTCGTCTGTACTTAAAGTAATCCAATCGCAAATAATATTTGAATCTTACCACCTACAATCAGCCTCAGAAAAAAGAATAACATTTTTTTGAATGGCTGGCTCCCAATAATTAAATCTTACCCGCTCCACAAAAGAATACCCTGTCTCCATTTTTAAGCTCTGATAGTTTTGCGGAACTGGTCTTATTAGATTCTTTCCCTCCGAATTGGATATCTTTATACAGAGAGTTGTAGGATTATTTTGACTTTCATTAGATTCAAGCTTGTATAGGCTTTGTTCAGGTTAGTATAATTCACTTTAAGATGCTCACAATGCATATTCCTGAGATGCAATACCTGGCTACCCCGGCCATAGGGGGAGAGGGACTCTCTCCCTCTCTTTTTCTTCTCTCCCCTTTTTTTTTTATATATGTTGTTGCGGTAGTTCTTGTTTTTTGCCCTTTTCTGCTTTTTTATTTTTTTATTAAAATCATAAAATGAAGTACAATAGGTTAATATATGAGAAAGATTTAATTTAATCTGCTTTTTTTCTTTGTTGTCCTTCTCACATTTCTATGTCAGTAATAGATTATTTATTTTTCCTGCTGTTGTGTTGACTATTCAATACTGTTTGAATACTAGATCAGGAAGGCATGTATTTTTCTCCCTTCAATGTTTAATTTGTGTACTTCATCAAGAAATATTATAGGGAAAAAAAGGGTATTAAGCACATTTGATAATAGGAGTAAATTGGAAAACCATTTAAAATTGCCTGTAATGTTCTATCTGAATCCTGAAAGAACAAACATGGGTTTCATATCCCTTTAGTAGGTCCCATAGGATGTAACCTGTAGTGTACTGCAAATATTTAACAACAATGCTCTCAAAAATTAGAACATTATATTTTTATCAAGGCATAAATAATTTACTAGACGTGCAAACATTCATACTTTATTATTCAGTTTGTAAACAAATAATATAGTTATCCACTTACTGTGGCAATTACTTTAATCTGACACCAGATATTTGATAGGAAAGGTGCAATTTAAAATATCTAGATAGCTGATATCTAAGTATTAATAGGGCTGTTTTTTAGTTCTCAGTATACTGTAATTAAGCTTTCTTTACTAGGTGTGTTACAGTATGATGAGCTTGTTTTTTTACATCACATTTGAAAATGTGAGGATTTTGAAGTTTACATTTATGCAGTGTGGGTTACATTTTCTAAGGGAGGCTAGTCTATTTATCAGATTAGTGTTCCTACTAGACCATTATGTCACTGACAAATGAGGTAAGTAGGACACTTGGGAAATATAGGCCTGCACTGAAATAAGCATGGACATAACTACTAGGGTTTTTTTGGGTGATCCAGTTGCTGCTTTCATTAACAGATATTCTTTGTGTCCTCATATATAAATATACAAACATATTTATTGCAGATATGTGCAGAACATCTGACCATTTAATAGTTTTAGGTAGGAATACTTTTAATAAGTCAAGGACACTTGGAAATTAGGCAGAATCTCGAATCTTATGATATATGGAAGCCTAGTTGTGTCTTGCAGGGGAATAATATATTGTAATACTACAAATGGAAAGAGTTTTTTCACTATTGGCAGGTTGTTTCACCCTCGTTGGGGCTCTTTAGTATGATGTAGGTGCTATGTTTTTGGACACAAGCATTGATTTTAGGTTTACGTCTATATGCCAGTTTTGCTGATGATTACATTAATTTTCGTAACCACACTTAAAAAGCATGAAATGAATGCTTGAGCAGAACAGCAGCACCAACCATAGACAGCCTGTTTGGCCCGTCTGGGGCTCTTCCCTCCATTGTATTAATCTTGGCAAAAAACAAATATACTTATCTGTGCAAAATTGCAACACTTATAATTCAAAATCAATTTCAATATATTGGGCAGCCCTATAGCAAAGGGTGTAATGCTCAAGGACATCAGCAACAACCATAATGACTTAAGTGAGAAAGAGTCCCAAAGTAGCGAAACAGGCTGCCTATGGTTGATGCTGTGTTATTTAAGTCTCATGTATTTCACAATTTGCTACACTACTGGTTTAAACTAACAGAAGCTTAAAGGGTGCCATATTAAAAATGCATTTTGAATTAGTAATACACTCTGTGGGATAATTTGTATATTCTATCCATTGTATATTTATTCTTTGCTGAACTAATTAAATGGAGGGTTTATCTCACTCTATTAACAACAATACATTTATTTGGTACAATGGTAGTCCCTGCTCTAAAGGATTTCCATGGGTGTAAGTTCAGACCCTGTTCCAATGAGCTTACAATCTAGTGTTTCAGTGCTTTGCTCAAAGAGCTTACAATCTTGTATTTAAGGAAAACTTACCGCTGGGTACTTACAGTGTAGAGACAAAAATAAATCTCTGATGTAAGACTGCACTCAGCATGTGACATAACACTAGTCCCTCTGAAATCTTCAATCTTCCTGCCACTGCCATAGAGTATTCCAGTCTTTGTTATACTGCTTGCCAGATATGAATCAGTCTACGAACATCTTGTAAGGATTTTTCTTTCAATGAAAGAACATAGGTGCATGACACACTGTACCTTATAATGCAGTATTATTTTTTTCAGTTTCTAATCAGAGGTATAAAATACAGGACCATCCCATGACGTATCAAATCTTGTGCTTCACTTGGACTCTCTTCACCAAGATCCTTAACATTATTACAGATATGTGCAGTGAGAGTGGATTTAAGCCATTCAATTTGATTTAATATCAGTTTATTAGTTATAGCAGTGTAAGTGTAATTATGCTTTATTGTTGTTATGAAGTTATAGTGTCACAGAGATGATTTGTATATCTTATATCAATAAGCCTTGAAAAGTAGAGAAAGTTTAAACATACAGAACTAAATTAAAGCTAAAGATTTTTATGAAATGGGAAAGTAAAGGAAAAGCGCAACAAAAATGTGAGAAATTATCAGATCTCACTGCACATGTCTGTAAGCTCTTCGAGCAGGATCTGTATTTACAATCTAGTGTGGTAATGAGATGTCTTACTCAAAGACCTTGCAAACTTGTTAATCTCAGAAAATCTTACCTTAGATACTTACAGTTTAGTAATATAAAAATCCTTAAAGAACATCTACCATCAGCGCCTTACAGTACAGTGTTTAATGAGGGTCCCAGCACCACTGCGTTTGCAGCGTGAGGACATCTGCGGGCCAGATGCACATCAATCTGATCTGAATTTATTTCAGATCGCTAGTTGTCTTTTCTTCATCCAGGTCAAGCAGAACAAACAGCTGCATCAGATGCTGTGCCTTACAGTACAGTGTTTAATGAGGGTCCCAGCACCAGTTAGTTTGCAGCGTGAGAGATATCTGCCATCAGATTGTATACTGCTAGCAGATGCGCATCACTCTGATCTAAATTTATTTCAGATCACCAGTTGCCTTTTCTTCATCTGGGTCAAGCAGAACAAACAGCTGCATCAGATGCTGCACCTTAAGTGAGTGTTTAATGAGGGTCCCAGCACCAGTGAGTTTGCAGCGTAAGGACATCTGCCATCGGCATGTATACTGCTGGCCAGATGCGCATCAGTCTGATCTGAATTTACTTCAGATTGCCAGTTGCCTTTTCTTCATCCGGGTCAAGAAGAAAAAACAGCTGCATCAGATGCAGCACCTTACAGTACAGTGTTTAATGAGGGTCCCAGCACCAGTGAGTTGGCAGTGTAAGGACATCTGCCATTGGCGCATATACTGCTGGCAAGATGCGTATCAGTCTGATCTGAATTTATTTCAGATTGCCAGTTGCCTTTGCTTCTTCCGGGTCAAGCAGAAAAAACAGCTGCATCAGATTCCGCACATTACAGTACAGTGTTTAATGAGGGTCCCAGCACAAGTGAGTTTGCAGTGTATAAATTGCAGACCCATGTCGTGTGGTTTATATTCTAGGCCTTTACTAAAAGTCCTTGCTTTAGAACATTTGCAGACTAATGATGCAGTAATTCTTACCATCCTTAAACCTGGTTTAAAGCCTTTGCTATCAGCTGCAAGTCTTATAAAGATATGTAGAGGAAGCACAGAAAGGCATTGGTGTGTCCTACAGTTATGGCTATAATACTTATAATGCTATATATAATATGTTTAAAATAATTATTTTAAAAATTAAAATATTATTTCAATTATATGTTTATTTAAATAAAGGTGTGAAGATAATATTGATCATTATTATGTACAGTTTGTATGCTATGTTTTGTCTTAGAGTACTGGTGCCCATAGGAAGCTACAAAGTTTAAGCTATTACTTCTGTCATTTATCGGTATTATTTTACAATGTGTATAAATGTGATTTAGTATTATTCAGTTACTGAGTTGGGGTGATCATGGTAACCTGATTCAAACCTGCAGTTCCCACCGGATGCCATTTACATTGTGTTGGAGGTAGTCACTGTTCTTCACACCAGCACATATACAGAGCTGTAGTTGTAAAGGCCTAGCTCTACTGTAATGTGTAAGCTGTGAAATAAAGATATTAGATAACTAATATTTACATGTCAGTGATTACTGAAGCTCAGCAGGATCAGTCTGGCAACTCTAGTAAAGTGAGCAGCAGTTATGAGGGTGGTGGCTTTGTGTTGTCAGTTTTTTTTGTGACATAACTGCTGCATCAGATAAGCCACTCCCCTATGGCTGTCACCATGACAACCAGGCATCAAATTATACCATGACTGTCAGATTAGCCTTTAGTTATGTTATTAGTTTAGCTTTAACATAAGATGTTTAATCATGCATAATAAAACAACTTTGTAATATACTCATTATTTATTTTGCCCCTTTTTCATGTAATTTAGCTCTGATAATTGTACATTGAGTTGGAACTGCTTCCCACTGACTTTTCAGAGCTAACTCTGCATCAAATATTTTCATAATTTGCTTTAATAGATAACAACTGCAAAACAATGTACTTTATACTAACGTAATGACAATGATTAGCCTTGTTGTCTGCCGACTCAAACTTATTTGGCTCCTCCAAATAAGGCAAGCATTGGCTGTAGTTTTTCTATTGAAAACCAAATGCAGTAAACAGATGTTATTTTGTTAAACAAATGTTTCCACTTGGCTGATATGTTATTCTGTAGGACGGCAACAGAAATGTCTTGTAATTACAAGCTGTTTACTGTCCCTTTAAGTTCTAACAAAACTCCCATTAATAAATCCTGAGTTTCCAGTGCTTATATGTTGGGAATTGATTATTAAAATTACATGAACTGCTTTGGTCTAGTAATATCTACAGAGCAATGGCTGAGCCTCAGGATCATGTCATGTGATTACCTCTGGAGTTACCAGTCATACTAATTAGCATATGTAATTGTGCAGTGTAGCTAACAAACTGCAGGTGCTAGGTCTGGCATTATTTAATAGCAGACATTTAGAAGCCTTTATGTCTTTATCAATTTTATATAAATTATAGTTGATCTGAACCATACAAATAGGGTGTCCAGTACTTTAGCAGACTGTCTAGTACAATCTGTACAAAAATACTGGGCACTTAAAAGACCCCTGTCAGCTACATGTAAAGGGCCTTCTAGGCCTTTATGCATTAGAAATATGGCTAAAAAAAAGTTACACTGTGCATTTTCTATTATATGTGTTACAGACAACCATGGTGGTGTTCAATCATTGCTGGATCTTTACTTCTGGCAGCCAAGGGGGCCACTCCACTACTACGTACACATGTTACTGGCAACCATGGGGTGAAAAATATATATGGTGGGATCTAGGGCGGGGCCTAAGGTTGAGCTTTTGTGGGGACATTGTGTGAACCCAGCTACATCCTGTGTCCAGTCACCTATAGGTCGTCCGGTATTTTTATGAAGCACAGCTGGCAACCCTACATACACATTGGAATATAAAAAAAAACAATTCATTAAAGATAGAAACAAGAAAAGGATATCATTTGATTTGATGGATAGTGCTGGCATAGGGTATACTGTTTTTTCTTTCCTGTCTCCTTTTTTCTTTCTATTTGTATTGAATTGAGATATATATATACACACAAAAAGATATATTCACGGTCAAATCAGAGGAAAGAATCAACTGAAAGACCTACCAGCGCTATCTCAAAGGGTAGAAACCACAAACCACCTCAAATGATTACTCTCACAGATTTCTCCCTAGAAGGTGGTACAATACGTATAAAAAGCTGCCACTCCAGAAAATAAAGCACAAACAAGTCCCTCAAACTTGTTCTCAAGGATAAATACAAAAAATAGCCTGGATGGCGCTCGCATATAAATGTAATGTGCAGATAGATGAAACTACATGCACATATATATACAAATAGTATTATAGCAACAAGTAGAACAATTATTATATATAAAGGATGAATCAGAATAGAGGCAAAAAATAAAAGTTCATAAAAAATCTTTGATAATGTTGGCTGATGTGAGATATCTTCATATAATACCCCCACTCAGATGTGCACTTACTTCAAAAACCCTCAATCATATGAGGTAAGGATGATTTGTGTCAGTAAAATGCTTGGCACCTCCCAGAGTATGGAACCGGACCACCGTAGCTGATATCAGTCGTGATGATCTCTGTTTAGCACCCAGTCGTCTGTATTACTTTGAACTTGCACACTTGTTCAGGTGAAACTCCCAATCACAAATATGTAGGAAAAAGAACCAGAAAAGAATTCATAGTGCAACACAGTTTATTTTCTAAGTAAAATTTCCTAAAAGCTAGTGGAGTACCACTCACATGTAAAAACCTCAATTT
The DNA here is from genome assembly GCF_027579735.1 of Bombina bombina. NCBI lineage: Eukaryota > Metazoa > Chordata > Amphibia > Anura > Bombinatoridae > Bombina > Bombina bombina. The sequence goes on from NC_069503.1 coordinate 542,677,068, forward strand.
ATGAGGTATCAAACAGGCATAAAAACATAGATGGAACACCCCACCGTTCTTCAGTAAGAGAGTCTGTTATACGTTAAAAAATAAAGCTAATACAGATCAAAGTTAAGTTCCCAATGATACCAGGCAGGTACAATGCCGTAAGTACAGAACCTTACGCGTTTCGAAGGGCTGTGTATGAATAATATCCCTTCTTCCTCAGTGGGTTTTTGAAGTAAGTGCACATCTGAGTGGGGGTATTATATGAAGATATCTCACATCTGCCAACATTATCAAAGATTTTTTTATGAACTTTTATTTTTTGCCTCTATTCTGATTCATCCTTTATATATAATAATTGTTCTACTTGTTGCTATAATACTATTTGTATATATATGTGCATGTAGGTTTTACATATGCATTGAAGTTATTATTGTTTCATCTATCTGCACATTACATTTATATGCGAGCGCCATCCAGGCTATTTTTTGTGTGTATATATATATATATATATATATAAAATATATATAGTAGAAAAACGTGAAGTATAGCGCAAAAACACCTTCAAACCGCAGTAGAATAAAAAATAACAAATTTATTAAGCCATGTTAAAAACAGGCTTAATAAATTTGTTATTTTTTATTCTACTGCGGTTTGAAGGTGTTTTTGCGCTATACTTCACGTTTTTCTACTGTTTATTTTATGGTATCCAGCTAATACCTGTGAATAGCTGCATCTGCACCGTCCGCTTGTTCTCACTCTCCATTGTGCTGCATGCTGGAAGGTCAGGGGTCATAACGGAACACGCCGAAGACTCAGGTGAGAGGAGGATTTTGGCGCTTTCACTAAGACTTTGTATTTATTTATATATATATATATATATATATATATATATATATATATATATATATATATATATATATATATATACACACACACATATATATATATGATTTTATATAATTTCCAGATTATGATTTTTTTGTGAGTCCTATTATAATGTATGCATCTTCTTCTCATTTTTAAAAACAGAAAACACCCCTTTGTGATGCACACTGTAGAGAATTAAGACAGGGGCTTTATAGTACTGAAAAGATTTATTATATAATCTCACAAGCTCAGAGAGTTTTAGATTATTGGGCCCTTCATTTTCACTGCATTCCAATGCTAATGTGTGTTTGCACATGTGCAACAACTGTCCTTGAGATATCTGCAATGAAACCAACGTTACAAAACTACGACACTCATAGTTAGAGGGAGGTGCATGAATTGTATTTCTCATCATGCACAGCTCTACTGCAGTGTGGATGATGAACACACGTTAGTCAACCAGGGGGTCCCCCTTCTGATCCGGATCCTGGGGACCCCAATTACTGCATATGGGGAAAAGAGACTGCAGTCCCTTTCTCCATTGCTGTCCGTGTCCTGTAGGTCCTGTGATGTCACCACTGCAAATGTGGTGATGTCACAATGGGCAGGCCTACCTGCTGAAGCAGGCAGAGGGAGACAGGACACCAGGGAGCTGGGGAAGAGGGCTTTGGAAGCCCATATCCCAGTCCCTAGGCCACTTACAGGGACAAGGGACCCATTACCCTTTCATATGATGCGTCACATGCCCCTCTAAATTTCAAGTGATTGCCATAAATATGGTGAATACTTGTAGCACGATTTAAAATGCTGTTTAACCCAAGGGGGAGGGGGGGGGCTCTATCTCCCACCAGTTTGGGCTACTGGGGCAAGTGACCCTTCATTTGAAAGAGATGAGGTTGCCCTTTCAACTGAAAGGTCACATGCTCCTATAAGTTGCAGGTTATCACTGTAAAAACAGCAAATACTTGCTATATATCCCTCTGTATGTCATTTGTCACCCAAAGAATGCAGATAATCACCATTAAAAATGGTGATCACCTGCCCAGCTAGACACAAAGTGATTTCTAGCAGTGGGGGGCTACTTCAGAGCCCCTATCTCCCCATCTAATTTAATAAGAGGTGTATGAGTCCCCTTTTGTGAAATAGTGAATTCTCCTCTTTCAAATGAGCGGTCACATCTCTTTTAATTTTCATGTGATCGCCATGGTAATTGGGACCCCCAGCCCTAAATAGACAGCCATACTATGTTTGAAAAGGGGCAGGGAGCATTTTTAGAGCCACCATTCCCTGTAATAAAACACAAAGGAGTACGAAACCCCAGTTTAAAAGATGGGAATTCCCTCTTTCCAGTGTGGGGTGTCATACCCCTGTCATTTGTAGGTGATTGTCATAAAAATGTCAATCACCTTCCTATTGTATTTACTGTATGGGGCAAGAGGCCTCAAATGTGCCCCTATCCCATAAACACACATACACACAATGCCCCTTAAAATTAAAGAGGGGTTTGCCCATAATGAAATGAGTGGTCTCATGGCCCTATAAATTGCAGGTAATCGCTGTAATAATGGTAATCACTTGTATACATCCTGCCTAGCATAGTGCAAGCGCTCTATTGATATGCTAATGCAGGCACTTTATAGATATGCTAATGTGGGCACACTATTGTTATTCTTTTTGCAGGTCAGATCAGGTGCATTATAAATTACCATTTTGCAAGCTTGTTAAAGTGAATGAAAAGTCAGCACGCTCTCTAAAGTTCACATTAACAATAAAGTTAAAATAACATGACTTTAATTCATAATTTTTTGTAATTACCGTTTATTTTTACTTTATATCCTCGCATTCGTCATTATAATCCTCCGCCCGGCATTCTGTTTAATTGATTGTCATGGTAGGCACGATCATGAGAACCAATAATTTGATTACCCCCGTGGGGATTAAACCCCTTTTGCCGTTGTCACGCATCCGTATTGTGCTTGCGTTAGACAGCTCTTCCTATAACTTTCTCTGAAGCTCGTGCACATTTCGCGCATGCTCAATTACACATTTCTCGGACTTTGTCATTCATGTTCAAAATAATGTAGTAACGATGTGATGCTGCAGTTCTGTACACAACGATAGTATTCAGTGAATGTATTCATTCATTGAATACTATGTTGCCAGACATCTGCATCGGGGTTTGACGCATGCGCAGTGGTTACCATCGCCGGGAGTGCGCATTGCCACTACGTAAACAGCGGGTGGGACCGCTGTATACGTAGGATAGAATAAGACAAGGAAGTTGCGAGTGGGAAGAGCTGGTAAATACAAGGGACGAAATGTTCTATTATAAAAATAAAATTTATTACACATTTTATTAAAAAATGAAAATGGCGGTTTGTTTAATATAGTGCTAACCTATTGAATGATAATTTCATATCTTAAAAAAATTACATTCACTTTAACTGCGTTCTTGTGTTATGTCTGGTTGAGGGATTTTCTGCCTATCACTCCACCTGACACAGAGGTATCCTGCTATTGGCCAGGAAATTGTATTGAAAGGTGGAATTTTTATGCAGGCATGATAACTTTTACAGTCCTCTGGGCTATAAACCTTTGAACCCCTAAAATATGCTCTACAATGGGGCAAGTGACCCCGCTTTTAGGTAGGTGAGGGTGCTTTTTCAAAGGAGGTGTCACAAAGGAGCACCTACTGTTTCTAATGTGTGTCCGTGTTTCTATCCCCTGCCAGCTGATTGTCATAACAATGACAAATACATCTCAACTTTGGTTCTATTTTTGGGGCTTTGATGCATTTTGATAGGCCTTTTTAGCCCCTGACCTTTATAACATACCATAATACACTGCATTTGAAAGAGTGAGGTTTTATAATTCAAATAAGGGTTTCGTGTCCTTATAGCTATGAAGTAATAGCCATAGTAAGACTGATATCCTAACAGGAACTGCTAGTCTTGTTTTTTTTTTGTTCTGTTGAGGTTAGAGATTATAGATCAAAGTTTTTCCGAACTAATAAAAAAATAAGAAGAATCAAAATAAATGTGAGAATGTAAACATGAGTGATATTTTGTGAAATTCGATATAAGATGACTATTATTATGTATTTTGTTTTGTTTTTTTAATATTTTTTGCTATGTTGAGTGATTTTGGACAGGGATATGAACATGATTACATTGTCAAAATGGGTTAAGCCATCCCTCTGGAGAAAAAAAATAATAATTTTTTTTAAATTTAAATGTATACAATATTTGTATGATTAGATATTTTATACATGCTAATTTTCTACATAAATTGTAAGATTATCTTTTTACTGATTTTTAATTGTTAATTTTAATTGAACCATTTAAGTATAACATCATAAATATTTGGGAAGGTGAACTGATGCTAAATGTGGCAAAATAAAATGTGTGTTTGAAATATTTAGGAAATAATGACTCCCATGTTGCTATTTACTGTGTACATCATAGAAAATGACACAAAAATGTAATGGTGTGTTCTCATATTATGATATTTATGCAAACTAAAGTTTAAAAAAAATAATACTTGGTCTTATGAAAAAATGAGTTATAATTTGTGTTGGTATCTCACAGAAAAAAAAATATTATACAATGAGGGCCAAACAGCTAAAACACCTCTAGCACAGAGGTGTAAAAACGGCTCAGCACAGAAAGGGTTAATTGCCAACTGGCTGATAAATTGAACTCCCAGGTATCTAGCACTGTTTATCATAATTCGAAAAAGCTTTTTTGCTGGAGTTGGAGAGTCTAGGTAATTAAAATGATTAACCCAATTATTGGATCAGGTGGACAATTTATACAAATAATTTGTTCTATTTCCTTTATTATATCTAGCCAAAAATTGTAAATTTGGGGACACCACCACCAACCGTGGCCGGACTTTTAGCCGACAGACACTTGGCCGACGGACACTTGGCCGACGGACATTTGGCCGAAACACAAGTGGCTGTCACATAACAGTCCGGCCACGATATAGATAGATTTGATCGATAGATAGATACATAGATTAGATAGATAGATCAATAGATGCAATAGATACATTTGATAGATACGATAGATAGATTTGATAGATAAATAGATAGATTTGATAGATAGATAGTTTCCCAGACAGAGAATTACAAAACGTGCGGCCTAGGACCCATGGTAAGGTTCCCAGAGGCAGTTGCGGCGCCCGAGGCTCTGATTAGAACAGAGCACTCTGGAACGTATCTGCCCTCGGCCGAAATCGGAACATTCTTTAGCTTTCTGTCTGTCAGCCAAATGTCCGTCGGCCAAATGTCCTTCTGCCAAATGTCTTTCTGCATTTTGTCAGAGCACCACCACCAACACGTGTCCCATTCTGCTGTTAACGTGGCCACATCTCCAACATCTATTACTTTTACTTGGGAACAGAGAATTTAACATTTGTGGAGTATAAAACCACCTATAAAATAATTTCATATTAATTTCTAGCGTAGCTGAAGAGACCGAAGACATGATATTTTAAATTATATGCATTCCCTGTTGGGGTTACATTATGATCCCTTAGTCTCTTTCCATGACTTTTGTCATTGGTGGAAATAGAGGTTTCCTATACTTTTATGTAGTGAATGTAGTCCAGCGCTAGATTAGCACGGGTAGAGTATTTAGTTAAATTCTATAATTTGAATATATTGTATTTTGTGATTGGATAAATGTTTAATGTATGTACTGCAATGTTGTTATTATATATTTATTGTAGGTAATCCTAAGTATTTATCAACATTCAGTTAATAAAAAGATATAAACAGGTATATACAACTGATATATATAAACTTGTTGTCTAATGTGAGCTTCTTATCTATATATAAAAGCTAATAAAACATTTGTATAATTAGACAGAAATTTAATAACTTGTTAAAAGCATACATAAAATAAAAAGGGACGTCTCCCTTATAACATCGATTTCATCAGAGAAAACAATTGAATAACTGTAGTATATATTTCCGCTATTTGATAATCAGGTACCTGTTATATAGTGTAACAAATGATAATGTCCAGAAATTGGATTAAAAAAACTTAAAGATCCAAACGAGATGACCTCCCCGCTATTGTGGCGGGTGTGTGTTACCGGTCCGTTAGTGAGAGACTGGTATTTAAAAATATGTCATGTGACTTTTCCTACGTCACACTTGTGATCGTAGCTGTTTCAATATAGTTGTAATGTAACCAGTGATCCTTGATATTCTGTCAAGTGCTTATTATGTTGCAATTTTTTTAACTTTAATCTGTATGTGTATCAGAAGGTGTATTCCCCTATTCCGTGTGTAATTAGGGAGTCTTGGGGGAGATTGCAACTTACGCTGGTCTCTTGGCACACCTGATTTCTCTTTTAGTGTGGTCTTTGCGGTCACATTCAGTGACTTGGATGTTAAACTTTGCGGTCACGTGCAGTGACTATAATGCAATCCTCGCAGTGTGGACTTGGCGGTCACTTGTAGTGGTGGGAATTGAACTTGTGACCTTTAGGGTAAGAGATGGAGATCTTAACCATTAGGCTATGTGTATCTCACTTTCTGTGTTAGCATAGTGGACTTGGCGGTCACTTGTAGTGACTGTAATGAGGTCTTTGCGGTCACGGAGGTGACTAGTGGTGGGGTCTTTGCGGTCACAAGTGGTGACTAGGAGTAGAATCTTTAGCGGACATCAGTGATGTTATACAGCAAGGTCTTTGCAGTCACAGATTGTGACTTGCATGTATTAACTTGCGGTTGTATCTTTGCGGTCACAGGTTGTGACTTAAAAGTTTGCCAAGTTTTACTTTGATCTCCAACAATACAGATCATTCTGTTAGTCACTACTAGTGACCGCAAAGATTTCCTCTAAGTCACCACTGTTAGTGACCGCAAAGACCACTTTTAAGTCACAACCTGTGACCGCAAAGATACAACCGCAAGTTAATACATGCAAGTCACAATCTGTGACTGCAAATACCTTGCTGTATAACATCACTGATGTCCGCTAAAGATTCTACTCCTAGTCACCACTTGTGACCGCAAAGACCCCACCACTAGTCACCTCCGTGACCGCAAAGACCACATTACAGTCACTACAAGTGACCGCCAAGTCCACTATGCTAACACAGAAAGTGAGATACACATAGCCTAATGGTTAAGATCTCCCTCTCTTACCCTAAAGGTCACGAGTTCAATTCCCACCACTACAAGTGACCGCCAAGTCCACACTGCGAGGATTGCATTATAGTCACTGCACGTGACCGCAAAGTTTAACATCCAAGTCACTGAATGTGACCGCAAAGACCACACTAAAAGAGAAATCAGGTGTGCCAAGAGACCAGCGTAAGTTGCAATCTCCCCCAAGACTCCCTAATTACACACGGAATAGGGGAATACACCTTCTGATACACATACAGATTAAAGTTAAAAAAATTGCAACATAATAAGCACTTGACAGAATATCAAGGATCATTGGTTACATTACAACTATATTGAAACAGCTACGATCACAAGTGTGACGTAGGAAAAGTCACATGACATATTTTTAAATACCAGTCTCTCACTAACGGACCGGTAACACACACCCGCCACAATAGCGGGGAGGTCATCTCGTTTGGATCTTTAAGTTTTTTTTAATCCAATTTCTGGACATTATCATTTGTTACACTATATAACAGGTACCTGATTATCAAATAGCGGAAATATATACTACAGTTATTCAATTGTTTTCTCTGATGAAATCGATGTTATAAGGGAGACGTCCCTTTTTATTTTATGTATGCTTTTAACAAGTTATTAAATTTCTGTCTAATTATACGAATGTTTTATTAGTTTTTATATATAGATAAGAAGCTCACATTAGACAACAAGTTTATATATATCAGTTGTATATACCTGTTTATATCTTTTTATTAACTGAATGTTGATAAATACTTAGGATTACCTACAATAAATATATAATAACAACATTGCAGTATATACATTAAACATTTATCCAATCACAAAATACAATATATTCAATTATAGAATTTAACTAAATACTCTACCCGTGCTAATCTAGCGCTGGACTACATTCACTACATATCAACCACTGTTTTCTTAGAGGGGAATACATTAGTCTAGCAGGGTCAATTCTCCAGCGCCTCATCTTTCTCACTACCAGTTTAATTTCCTATACTTTTATGACATGCCTCTTTTTTGCCATAGTTGCAACATGTTTGGTCACATTGCTGAGAACTGTCCAGCTGCCAGATGTCGAAATTGCGGTGAGGAGAATCATCTTGTTGCCCTCTGTAGTTAACAGCGGACCTGTTACCTGTGTGTTTCTTCAAGTCATCTGTGCAGGATGTGTCCTTTGAGGATGTTGCAGGGGCTTGATGGAGTAAAGCCTGCCTATGCTGATGTTGCAAAAAAAAAAACTCTTCTGTGAATGAGGAGGTGGTCTCTGAGGCATTGAAGTCTATATTACCTCCTTTGCATAAGAAGTCTGCAGTTGGGGTCCCTGTCAGGGAGGTGTCTGATGCTCCTGTGGTTGTTCCTGTGGCTGAGAAGGTGGAGGAAGCCCAATATAATCTTTAGGAGGAAGATCTTGCTACATCTAATGTGTTAGCTGCTTCGGATGTTCTGGAAGCCCTGTTGCCCACCTTTATGGAGGATACCGTTGCTGTTCCTGAGACGGATGATTTTTCCTACACTAAGTCATCTGGTGAGCCTGCTCCTGATGCTGTTCTTGCTGAAGGGGTGAACATTGACTGGTCTGCTGTTGTGTCCTCTGGTTCTGAGGAGGATATGGACACTGCAGAAAATAAATCTGCCTCCAAGCAGAAAAAAAGGTGGAGAATTTGATGGATGGGAGAGTCCTGATTTGGATCTTCCAGTAGTTAAAAGCGCAGATCCAGATACTGCAAGTGATGCTGACTCTTTAATTTCAGAGTTTCCTTCTGTCTCTACTAAGAATGTTCCCTCTGACTCAAGCCAGTGTATTGATGACTTTTCTGATGCCTCTTCTGTTGATTGTCTAGATAAAAGAGATGTGAAACAACTTGCTGAAGTTACTGGTTATGAGGCTTGTAAGGGGGAACCTAGGAGGTCGGAACATCAAAGAGGCAAATTAAAAGAATCTCCTTCAAGTCCTAAGAAAAGGAAAGGAAGAAGAAGAAAGGAAAGTCCTTTTGTTAATTCTTTTTTGTTTTTCTTTAATTTATTTTCGTGATGTTTCGGAACATTTCTTCCCTTAATGTCAGGTGTATGAAAACTATAGCAAGGAGAGCTGCAATTTTTAAGTTATTATCTGTATGTTCTGCTAATATTTTTTGTTTGCAGGAATGTGGTCTCTCTGAACATCCTAAATGTGCTGACTGGGAATATGTTCCTAAAGTATGGTCTTGTTGTTCTGATAGGAATGGGGGTGGGAGTTTTGTTTAAGGGTTTTGTTTTTTTATCCTTAATGTAGTTCATATTGTAGTGAATAGAGAAGAACAGAAGCGCCACATGGCCCAATATTGTAGGATATAATCAGTAGGTATAGATAATGGTTTCACTCACATGTAATATAACACCCCTAAGGGTGTAGAAGGAGCAGTCTGGGATCAATGACAGTCACCCAGAAGACTGGCCTCCGGACAAAATGCTGTGATCTGTAGAGGACAATATAAAGCACAAAAAGGTGCCTATATGGCCTAGTACTGTAAATACACAATAGATAGTGAAAGTGTATGATATTCACTCACATTTGGTGGAGCACCCCCCCTTGGTGCTACAGAGGCAAGATGGGATCAATATGGTCACCCAGTAGACTTATTCTCCAGCAATTCAGGAACTCTCAGTAGTCCAAATATGAATTAGTAGTGTAGATAGTAAATATAAACAAGCAGCAAGTGGTAAGTAATAACTTACTTTATTTAAAAAATTAAAATAGTTAGCAACACATTTCTCAGCCAACCATTGGCTGTTTCATTAGGCTTAATAAAAAATAGTATAAAACACTTGCTATATATGCTAAACAAACAAATCTAGATAATCAGTAAAATGAACAACACCTGAGATGGGTGTGATATAGAGGTCATGCTGTGTAAGTCATAGCCAATCAAATTAGGAGGTATTCTCTGACATCACAATTGGTCAATACACAAATACAAAATCACAATATGTTAATGCGCAAATACATAAACAAAATATTGTAAAAACATATAGAACGGATACAAATTATGACATTTATATATATATATATATCCAATAATGATCTGGATCATCATCCTAGATTGTATATTTATTCTAGGCACATAATGTGTAAATAAAAGGTTGGAGTGGGTGTTTATCTATCCTATAAACTTTAGAAACCCAACTGGAGAGATGTGACACTCTAACAATATTGTACGATATCCAATGTATGTATATACGTTTTCTCATATCTATATCTCATGTGACAGAGCCTTTCACTGTATATTAGTGATTGATAGTATACCTGCAATCGATGAGATGTGTGTATATTGATATCTTTCCTATAGGAGCAGTCATCATGAATGTCTGAGGGGAGCCATTGCGTCAGTGTAACTAGTCCCACCGATTTGGACACAGAATACGTATAACATTTGTACAACGATTTGTTGTTTGTGACAGACTCTGTAGCCAGATACTAGATGTTTTCGTAAAGTAGGAGGGTGATCTGACGTAATTGGAATGTGGCAACTGTTGATAGGGTTAGCAAAACCTTGCGTGATTGGCCGAAAAGAGTCAAAATGTCAAAACGTCAAAGTGGGAGGCGGAGTTCGGACGAACCAAATGGGAAATAATGATAAGTATAAAATAAAATAAACCGTATAAACAGTAATGTAACACACAAGTGATATGGACATAACTAGATATAGGATTCAATAATATTTAGATAAGTATTGTGTCGCTATATTGCGAGAGAGAAGTGACTGACTAATAATACTCAAGATCAGGAAAACAGATGTAGTAACATATAGGGACATAACCACTGACGGTATGACAATGAGAAAATACAGATAATTAGCCTAAAGATCAGTCGTCACGATAGTAAGACAGAACAAGTGTATTCACTGAGCTTAAAAGTATATTTGGCTATGCTCATTGTGTGTATTAGTAAATAAAATAAGGTAGAGTAGAAAAAATTAGACTACCCAAAATTCCAAATAAGGGTAAACTTAACTGCCAAAAAGTAATAGCCTGTGACTAACAATAGAGAGTCCATAAGAGACTATGCTCTAACCCGGTAAAGGCAGTGTCAAATATAATGTATTACTAAGTGATATGTGATCAATGACTATTAGGTTGACAGTAAGTCCCATATCGAAACTATAAAATTATCAGCCCATTGGACTGAATGAAAACAATGTGAAGTCTAAAGAGGTATATAATGTGAAGGTATAACTAATCAATAATGTGTATACAAAATGCTACATAAAACTTGGTAATAACATATGGATATTTGTAAACATGAAGAGGGAGTGAAGGGTATCTAGAGGACTAAAAATAAATTTAAAAATGAATATCAGTATTAATGTGAAGTTAATATTTACACGCCTCTGCAATGTGATGCTTGGTTGTGAGGCTGGTAAGGCGGAACCTAGGAGGTCGGAACGTCAAATAGGCAGATTGAAAGGATCTCCTTCAAGTCCTAAGAAAAAGAAAGGAAAGAAGTCCTTTTGTTAATTCTTTTTTGTTTTTCTTTCATTTATTTTTGTGATGTTTCTGACCATTTCTTCCCTTTATGTCAGGAGTATGAAAACTATAGCAAAAAGAGCTGCAATTTTTAAGTTATTATCTGTATGTTCTGCTAATATTTTTTGTTTGCAGGAATGTGGTCTCTCTGAACATCCTAAATGTGCTGACTGTGAATATGTTTCTAAAGTATGGTCTTGTTGTTCTGATAGGAATGGGGGTGGGAGTTTTGTTTAAGGGTTTTTTTTTTTTATCCTTAATGGATAAACGGATCATGCCCTTTTGATGTGTAAAGTGGATGGTGATTTGAAGATGAAGTATGGTAAGGGTGTTTTGAAACTGAATGTGAGGTGTGTTAGAAGATGAGAAGATTAAGCGTCAGTTTCTTTGGATGTATGAAAGTTGGAGTAAAAGAGTGATTTTAGTAATGTGCATATGTGGTGGGAATGGCCGAAGGTGGAAATAAAGAGGGTTTTTTTTTTATTAAGAAAGGCTGTGAGAAGGCTAGAATGGAAAGGGAGTTGTATGATAAATGGAATCTGGGTTTATTGTATTTGTATCAATTGAGAAATTGTGGTATTGATCTGCATGAGTAAATTGCTGAAGCAAGAAAGATAATTTAAAAATGTATGCGTGAAAAAGGAAAGAAAATAGGATGAGTCTTGTAGTAAATACTTTTTTAAGAAAGCTTTTGAAGAAAAGACTGGTTTTGTAAGTGTTAAGTTAATGGTACAGATGGTGTTTTGCGTGAAGTTTGTGAGTTTTATAGTAAGCTGTATAAAGAAAAGTGATGTTTTATTGGAAAAGGAGTTGTTGGAAGACATTGAGTTTAAGTTGGAAAAATATGATAATGATTTCTTAGAAAGGGATGTGAGTTTGGATGAGATTGCAGAGGTTGTAAGGAGTTTTAAGAATGGGAATACCTGGTTGTGATGGTTTGCCTGTTGAATTTTATGCTTTTTTTGGAATTTGATTGGGATGGATATGTTGGATGTTTGTAAGTTTTTTTTAAGATTGAATGTTTTGCCTGTATCAATGAGGAAAGGTTTGATTGTTTTGTTATTTAAAAAGGGTGACAAGAGAGATTTGAGGAATTGGAGTCCGATCATGTTGTTGAATGTTGACTATAAGTTTATTGCAAAGGAGTTGGCAAATAGAATACATGGAGTGATTGGTAAGGTTGTTGGTGAAGAGCAAGTATGTGCTGTTCCTGGGCATCAGATTTCTGAAAGTTTTTATGTTTCATGTTTTAGAACGTTTAGGTTTTTCTGGTAAGATTATTGGATGGTTTGAATGTTTGTATTGTGATATTGTGAGTCAGGTTCAGGTTAATGGTCTTTTGACTAAGGAATTTTGTGTTAAATTTGGAGTGTGACAAGGTAGTCCTTTGTCTCCTGTTTTATTTGTATGTGTGATTGAGCCATTGTTAACTAGGTTGAGGAAGGATACATTAGTTAGAGATGTGAGTGTTCCTGGCAGTAATGGAAGGTGTTTGAAAGTGATTGGTTATATGGATGATGTGAGTGTGGTATATGAGACTCAGGCTGGTTTAAGGAGGGTGAAAACTTTGGATTCATGTTTTTGTATGGCAAGTGGTTTCAGTTAATTGGAATAAGTGTAAAGTTAAAGTTTTTGATAATGATAGGGACATTTGTCATGTAAAAGGTGAAATTACATTGGACTAGTTGTATATATATATATATATAATTTAGATTAATATTTCAGTATTATATGAAATGATTTGATCATTGCTAAATACAAATCCATTTGGCAAAGTTCTGAAGGCAGGCCCTGACTTTAGACTGCCTGCTGTGGCCAGATACACATAACAGACCTGATGTCTCAGAGTACAAAATAAGAGACGTGTTCAGGCTGTAAAATGTCACATTTCAAAAGAACCTTTTGATTATGGTCCCAGAAAGGAGGTCACTTTTAAAAGGGTCTTTGTTCTATGCTGTTTTTCAGATCAAAATCTCTATCTTAAATAACCTCCATGAGATAAACTCCCTAATAGATCACGACCACCTGTAATGACATAGAGACTGCCTGGAGTGCTCAGTGTTTGAAGCACAAACAGAATCTTCAGGATGTAGTAATTAACACAGGCCTGCAATAAATAAATGATAAATCACTAAGTTTCTTTGAATATTCCCAATATGCATATGTATATGTGGTAATTGTGTGACCTTAAAGTTCATTTAAAATAAACTCTCTGTATAATGTGCAGATATATTTAATATACCAAGACTTATGAATGTGGAAATACATGTAAGTCTAAGAGATATGTCAAATGCCTAGCACAACTATAATGTGAATTAAATATATATCTGTATTGGTATTTAAAATGTTTAACAAACTATTTCAGAATAAATTACCTTTTCATTACAGGCATATGATGTTCCAAGGTATCTAAATTCTAGATTGGGCTCTGAGATGACTAATGTCACTCAAAATGACATTATCAAGTAATATCCACAGATATGGAATATATGGAATAGAAATACAACATGAATATATATTTATGATTAGTTCCCACATAATTCAATTCTACTTACAAGTATGTATATGATATAAAAAAAATAACTAGAGAATGACTGGAAAATATACTAAATAAATAGGGAATGAAATGAAAGAATTTTAAATTCCCAGCATCTGGCAAATAAAAGAGAGGTGCCTCATGTGTGTATCAGTATATCATAACAAGTGGTCATAGAAAAAAACATCCGTGAATCAGTTATCACATTTCCATAAAGCACCCGTATGTGCTTGTGGGCGTAGGCTGACAGGTTATATGGTGTGTCAGCTCACCAACTCCGGACTCCTGCAAACAATCCACTGGATGCTCTAAAGATACAACCATGTAGCAAACAGCAATGGAGCACAGGTGTTCACTTAGAATGGAGGGCTTGGAAACACTGTACTTTTAAAATCGATTTATTAAAACCATTTAAAAACCATAGAATTTATAAACTGGGGACATCACAATAGTTACCCCAACATATGCAACACGTTTCTCAGCATTACGCTGTTTCATCAGGCATACTAAACCCTATTAACTGACACTTATTTAAATGCACTAGTGGCCAATCGGATTGCAGGAGAACAGGTGTTGGAGGATACATGTCATACAATTGTGTCCAATTACCTTGTTAAAGCAAATTGCAATTAGGTGATTAATTCAGTGTTAGACAGTCATAGATCATTGAACATACAATACATAAACTTAATAATATACGCAAAACAATACATATATACACAACAATATAAACAATACATATTATGTTGAAAACAGTCAACAACAAAAACAATAAAAACAATAATATTTCCAAAGGATAGCACATGCTAACTATAGGAATAAATATAGGGCTATTTATGCAGTCAGAGAACCCTATACTAAATCCATAACTAAAGCCCTTCTATGCAGATAAATATATTATTCCCATGGGATCTGTACTATAGAGCCCGATGAAGTGAGCGCCGTCTATATCTGAGCAGCGATTGTACATATCACATACCTTATGGTGTGTCTTAGTAGCAAACCTTTCTGAACAAATGTGGAAAGGATCAATCCCACAACATCTGTGCTCTAGATTGTTATAACATAGGTGCCGTCTGTGCAGCATCAGGTTGTGTTTACTTCCTGGTAGGTCACGTGATACGCTTAGTAAATGTATTAAATAGATACTTTATAAAAATATATTAAGAAAATATATACTTCTGTAGTTTAAGTATTTTACTAATAAAACGACATTCCAATTCCTGTTGCTGCCCCCCGGTGGTTGTTCCAAGTAATGCAGCTAGAGGTGCTTGTTTGGTTAATTAAGTGCCAGATGCAGATAAGTGAATATCCAATGAGAGATAAGTTCACACCCAGATTTCTTCTATTGAATGATTCAGAAATGGAGGTAGATTTTGTCACAGATAAAAACTCTTTGCACAGGAAGTGAAGGCCCCTTTTTGCTGACTTACTGACTTGACTGACCCTGCTTGCCAGAGCTGCCTTTTTGCTTACTTGACGTGAGTGTGTAACACAGTCTTGTAAGTCAAACCCTGTTGGAACCCTTTTTCTGGATAAGAGATTATTGGGCTCAATTCATTCACTTCAAAATTTGTGCAACTCTTACTTTGTATGACAGTGAAGAACCCTGGGGACTGAACTCAAATATTGGTAACTGGTAATGTATTGCGATTGTTTTAGATATTTTTAATAGACTCTAGCTAGATATTCTTTATAGAACTAGTGAAATAGCTGAAGATAAAAGGTATTTTGTATTTATAAATTAACATTGCATAGACCAGGGTATTCTAGATAATAATAATTATATTTAGCATTAAGTAAATTTACCATTGAGGAAAAGAGAGATTTTGTATTTTATACTTAGAAATTGACTTAAAGTTGTGACACACATGAACGAACACCCTAGAGAACAAAGCAAAATTGGTGATAAAAGTAAATTGGAAAATTGTTTGAAATTACATTCCCTATCTGAATCATGAAAGTTTATTTTGGACTAGACTGTCCCTTTAAGGACTTTATCTTTGGAAGGAAAATGTTTAGTTTTTAAATCTAATTTTAGTCCCAATTATGTTATATTTAGCTTTAGTTTTTCCTCCTCCTAAGCGGATTTTTAGGAAAGTTTTGTTTTCTTTTTTCTGGAGTTCTGGTATGGATAGTTTGAAAATAGATGTTGTTGTTAAGAGTAAGAATGTTGGTGGTAAGTATTTTCCTGATGTGGAGAGATTCTTGGCTGTAAAATATGTTAGTAGGTGTGTGGTTCTGAGTGGTAAGGATAGTATGGCTGGTTGTATGGTAAAGTATGCTTGTGAAAATGTTTTAAGATGGTATGGTTTGTTTAAGATTGATAGAAAGAAACCGGAATGTTTTGCTGTTCCATGGTTTTATGTAAAGGTGGAATGTTAGATTAAAAAATATGGTTTGGAGAATGTTAGTAAGGCGATTTGTTGTGAAAATAAAATGGTGTTGAAAATGTTGGAGAAGAAGGAAGGTCTTGAGTTGATTGGGGGTTTGAATGAGAAGAAATGTGTGTTGGTGTGGAAAAATGTGTGTAATAAGCATTTGATGAATAGGCAGAAAGATATTAGTTGGATAAGTGTGCATAAGTGTTTGCGAACAATGGATTTTCAGAGAGTGCGTCGTTAAGTGGCTTCAGAAGTGTGTCCTAGAGATGGTTGTTGTCAAAAAAGGTTTTGAAGTAGAACACAGCTTTTCAGAATTGGTCATCGATCTAATCGTGTTACTGGTAGATTTATGATTTAACCCTTGTATAAATTGAACCAATTATTGAGCCAATTAAATCCCTTCTCTTTCAATACATCCTGGGTAAGTAAGGAATTTTCATCGGTGAGCAAATACATTGGGCTGTCCCTATATCTGTCCTCTAGATCTCAACAAAAGATGCCCCTCTCATGAGGAAATTCGCCATTGAATACCAAATAGATTAATGGAGAGGGTCTTGATGTTATGTATGGATGAGTATTATTAACATGATAGCAAATGGTCAAGGTCTCCCTGATTATAGGATTAATAATTTGGGAAGATGGGGTTTGTTCTAGAGCAGAGGAATAACTAGAAACTTCAGGTTTGATAAAGGACTGTCTTATTGCCCACAGCAAAGCTATGATATGTTTGATTTACAAAAAGACCTATATCATTTTTTTAGATCTGTAAAGCTTAAGAGTTTTTTTGTTAGCTTACCTATAAGTAATAAGACAGCTGACACTATGGTGATGGAAACACAGAGTAAGGCTTTAAAATTAAAATCACCTTTACACCGGTTCAAGTGAATGCAGAGGTACAGACTTTTATCCAATTGGTAGAAAAGGATGTGACTGATTTGTGAACTATACTAAGAAAATTACAGAGCACCAAGGTAGTGGGTAAAAAATCAAATACTTTATTACTGGTAAATAGGGTGTCAATACCCCGTGCGTAAAATACAGAAAAACGTCAAATGTTTAATAGGCTATTAAACATTTGAAGTTTTTCTGTATTTTACCCACAGGGTATTGACACCCTGTTTACCAGTAATAAATTATTTGATTTTTTACCCACTACCTTGGTGCTCCTGTAATTTTCTTAGTATAGTTGTATATTTTTGGCCAAACAGTGAGCACAAGGCACTGGGTATATCTGTGAAGGAGGGGCTATATACTGCAGATGACTGATCCCCACCAAGGGGGTAGAGGGGACATTGCAGAGCACTTGAAAGTGTTGTCAGCAAAAGAATCAAGCCACCCAGGCACTAGTATGAAGAGGTGAGCATACCTGTAAGAGGTCTTAGCTGTACTAACTTGCAAAAGGGAAGTCCTCAACATTTCAAGCACAAAATTCATGAGTGGTGAGTCATTTCTGGACTTTGTTTCTTTTATATATGTGTTTGCAGTATCCCTTGGTAGTGAACTGAGAGGGGGAGAAGGGGAACACTCCCACTGTTTCTATTGGACAGTCTATCTGATACAGTCTCCTGAAGGGACCTTTTTAATATTTAAATAAATATCTATAGTGCACACACCTAACACTTTCCCCTACAATTTCTTGATGATACTGATTTGTGAAACCATTCAAATTTACAGAGCAGTAGAGATAGAGTTAATGGGGGTCTTTCTGTGTGAGAGAGAGGGCTGCCTTATCTAATTTGAAAAACAATAAACAGCTGATCATTAAGGGGGCCGATAAGGGTGGTGCTACTCTGGTGTTGGATAAACTGTACTATGTAAAAGAAATTTACACCCAGTTGTCTGATAGAGAAGTATATAAGAAGCTTGCCTGCAAATCCCCTCTTTAAAATAAAAAAGGAAATAATGGGCTGTGTTCAAACTGCGGTTAAAAATGGTGTTATTGACAATGATACAGCACACTTTATATTAGATTCTGAGGACATCACACCTGTCCTCTATACCCTCCCCAAGGTTCACAAAAATGTTGCCCCTCCCTGGAAGTCCTATAGTGGCAGGGATGGGGTCCATATTATCTAAAGTGTCTTGTATATCTTGATAGAGTATTGAGACCCTTTGTAAATTCTAACTCCTATATTAAGGATACTGGTGACTTTTTGGTGAAACTACAGGGTTTGCCATTGGAGAGTACTAAGGGCATTTTTTTAGCCTTGATTTGGTCTCGTTGTACACTTCAGTTACACATGAGGCAGGTATTGGAGCTGTGGTGAGAATGATGAGTCAGTCAGTCAGGATGATAGATATACTCTCTTACAAAGGGAGTTTATTTTACAGTTATTAAATATTGTCCTGAGTTGCAATTACTTCCTGTTTGAGGACCATTATTACCTACAGCTCCAAGGTACAGCCATGGGTTCCAATGTCGCCCCTACATACGCCAACATATATATGAATGTCTATGAAGAATATTTTGTATATGGCCATCCATTATTTTTGTCATATGGTGCCACCTGGTGGCGATATATAGATTACATCTTTGGAGTGTGGCTGGGCAACATAAATTCTACAACTCGCCATATCAGGTTTGAATTGGTGTTTAGTGAGGAGAGTGTGGTCTTTCTAGATACTAGGGTTTTGAAGAGTACCCATGGTCTTGTAGTTGATTACACAACAAAGAAACGGATTGCAACACTCTCCTTCACTTTAACAGTGCTCACCCCCCTTCTCTGATTAGATCTCTTCCCAAGAGCCAACTCTTGAGGGTAAGGTGGATTGTGTTTGAAACTAGCCCAGTTAAACAGAGACTGGTGGAGATAGGAGATTGTTTCAGACAAAGGGGGTATCCATCTGAATTAATACAAAAAGAGATTGAGAATGTTCTGGAAGTCCCTAGACAATCCCTGTTGGAACAAAAAGAGGTTGGGAGTAAGAGGAAATCTAATAGATTGGTATTTGTTAGCCAATATTCCCAATTGAGTAATAAGATTCGTAAAATTCTTTTTAAACATTGGCATATATTGCAGACATATAATCCTGGAGTCGTTGAGTTTAGGAAACCTCCGATGCCTGCCTATAGGAGGAGTAGGAATTTGAAAGATGAGCTGGTGCATGCTGATATTGGTCCCTCCATGGCCATAGTCAAGAGGTACATTGGTAAAAAGAATCTGGGTAGTTTTCCTTGCCTGGGTTGTTCTAATTGCAATAGTATAATTAAAGGCCCCATTTTCTGCCATTTAAGTACAGGGAAAAAGTTTGAAATTAGGGGACACTTTACTTGCAACACAGATTTTGCGATATATTATATCAAATGCCCATGTGGGCTAGGGTACGTTGGTGAGACCACCCGTACTGTCTGCGAATGTATCAGTCAACATAAAAGCAATCGGCAAGAGGTCCCAACGCTGCTTTTTAATGCCCGCTGGTATTACGAGTCTGGCAGGAGAGGGACTACCGCTCACTTTTCTTCCATGACTCGAGCTTACCGCAAATTCCCTTACGTCAATTGCGTATCCTATCTTTTTAATGGGATTTGCGTAACGCCGGTATTACGAGTCTTGGAAGAAGTGAGCGGTAGACCCTCTCCTGTCAAGACTTCTACCACATTTAAAAGTCAGTAGTTAAGAGTTTTATGGGCTAACGCCGTAACATAAAACTCTTAACTAAAGTGCTAAAAAGTACACAAACACCCATAAACTACCTATTAACCCCTAAACCGAGGTCCCCCCCCCACATCGGAAACACTAAAATAAAATTATTAACTCCTAATCTGCCGACCGGACATCGCCGCCACTTAAATACATTTATTAACCCCTAAACCGCCGCACTCCCGCCTCGCAAACACTAATTAAATTTTATTAACCCCTAATCTGCCATCCATAACATCGCCGACACCTACCTACATTTTTAAACCCCTAATCTTCCACCCCCAACATCGCCACTACTATATTAAATTTTATTAACCCCTAAACCTAAGTCTAACCCTAAGTCTAAGCCCCCCTAACTTAAATATAATTTAATTAAAATGAAATAAAATAACTAAAATTAAATAAATTATTCCTATTTAAAACTAAATACTTACCTATAAAATAAACCCTAAGCTAGCTACAATATAACTAATAGTTACATTGTAGCTAGCTTAGGGTTTATATTTATTTCACAGGCAACTTTCTATTTATTTTAACTAGGTAGAATAGTTATTAAATAGTTATTAACTATTTAATAGCTACCTAGTTAAAATAAGTACAAATGTACCTGTAAAATAAATCCTAACCTAAATTACAATTACACCTAACACTACACTATCACTAAATGAATTTGATAAACTAACTACAATTAAATTAAATAAACTAAAGTATGAAAAACAACAAACACTAAATTACAGAAAATAAAAAAATAATTACAATTTTTTTAAACTAATTACACCTAATTAACGACTTAGGTTTAGGGGTTAATAACTTTATTATAGTGGCGGTGGCAGATTAGGGGTTAATACATTTACTTTAGTTGTGGCGACGTTGGGGGGGCAGATTAGGGGTTAATAAATATAATGTAGGGTTTGGCGATGTTGGGGGCAGCAGATTAGGGGTTCATTAGTATAATGTAGGTGGTGGTGGTGTCCGGAGCGGCAGATTAGGGGTTAATAAGTGTAAGATTAGGGGTATTTAGACTTGGGGTTCATGTTAGGGTGTTAGGTGTAGATATAAAAATTATTGCCCCATAGGAATCAATGGGACTGCGTTAGATGCTGAACGATGCTTTTTTGCAGGTGTTAGGTTTTTTTCAGCCGGCTCAGCCCCATTGTTTCCTATAGGGAAATCGTGCACGAGTACGTTTAGTTAGCTTACCGCTACCATAAGCAACGCTGGTATTGAGGTGAGATGTGGAGTTAAATTCTGCTCTACGCTCACCTTTTTGCGGCTAACGCCATGTTTAAAAAAACCTGTAATACCAGCATTGTCTTAAGGGAGCGGAGAAAAAAAAGGCTCGTTAGCAACGCACCCCTGTTACCGCAAAACTTGTAATCTAGGCGAATATTAGGACGAAAAAAATAGATGCACCGGTAGATAACCATTTTTTGACTGCTGGTCATAATCTAAGTCAGCTAAGGTTTCAAATTTTAGAACATGTCAAATGCCCTAGCAGAGGGGGCGATAGGATTAAAATTTTGAAAAGAAGGGAGATTTTTTTGGATTAGTAAACTTGGGACTATGTATCCCAAAGGGATGAACAGAGAACTAGATTTATCTTTATGTCTGTAATATAAATGTATGATGTATTGTAAACATTGTATGATTTGTTCTTTCATGGGGTTGTGTTAAAGAATCCCACCTCTTTGTTCAGCCTTTGTAATATTAACTGTGTGTTGTTATATATTTTTTTATGCTGCTATATTTGTAATCTGCTATATTTTAGGTGCATAGCCACTAGGTGGCAGCACTAAAGGTAAAATAGGTAAATTAGGTGTTGTTGGGGTGTGGTTTATAGGGTTTTTAAGGCTTGTTAACTCCTGGTGTAACCATACATGCCTAGCTCCGAAATGTATGTTTTTGTGGCCTGGCTGTTTAAAGCTGTACTTGCTTTATTAAATCTGTTAAAGAGATTTGTGGTGCTGCTCATCTTTGTTGGTGATCTAGAAACTTCAGGGCCGCAGTGCAAGAATCAATGAAGGGGCCCCTCTCACTGATATCTATCATGCAGCTGAGCATGTTTATTAAACACAACCTAATGTTTAATAAATGTGCTTTGTATACCGTATACATCATATAAAATAGCATATATTGATATAGGTAACATTGCTGGTGATGTGACATGTGCATTTGTGCTGTATTTAGTTTTACTTTATACATTTTTTAAACATAACCATACAACATAAACTCTTATGCAAAGAGATTGCATGCTGTAATGACAGTTGATTAAAGTATTCATGTGCGAATAACCTTTACTGGGATAAACTATAGCAAGAAAAAAGTGTGCCAGGATCGCATTACAAATCCAACATATAAAAACATCTCACTCATACCTCAGTTTTACAAATAGCCAAGTGGTGAGGTGGTTAAAAAGAGTAAAAAAAACAAAAATGAGGAGCAGGAAAAAAGATGTACTTTAAAAAGAAACAAAAAAAAACAATGGGCGGGGCCTTGTGGACTCTCACCATCATGAAAGAAATTAATTTATCATGTAAGATATAAATGTTTTCTTTCATATAGGTGGCGAGAGTCCACGAGCTGTTACGTATGGGATATAATATCCAAGATGTAGAAGTCTACGAGTAACAAGAAAGGGAGGGATAAAATTAAAACAGCTTTTTTTTTTGCTGAGAAATTAAATCTATAACCCAAAATAATGTCTTTTATTACAAAAACTCAATATATAGGCACAGTTATCAAACTGAGACAACCTTTCTACCATAAGCTGTTTCTGACGAGGCAAAAACATGAAAATGGTAAAATTTAGAAAAGGTATGCAGAGAAGAACAAATTTAAAAATTTTATTAACTGAAGCCTCATTCTTGAAAGCCCAAGATGTGGCAACCAATTTAGTGGAATGAGCTGTAATTCTCTGAGGTGGAGGCTGACCTGCCTCCAAATAAGCTTTGTGAATCTCAAGTTTCAACTAAGAGGCTAAAGAAATAGCAGAGGCCTTCTGGTCTTTCTTAGGACCAGAAAAAGAACAGACCGACTAGCAGTCTGTCTGGATGTTGTTAGAGCATTGAAATATTATGTTGATGCTACTAAGGATTTCAAAGAATGAAAGGATTTTTCAGCAGCATCTTTTGTATTAGGAAACAAGGAGGGAGCGATAATATCACTATTAATGTTTTGAGAGTAAACAACTTTAGGTAAAAATTGAAAAGTAGTCCAAAAGAAACAGCACTTTCCAAGAAAGTAGTTTAATGTCTAATTTATGCATAGGCTCAGTAGGAGGAGCCTGTAAAACGTATAATACTAGGTTAAGACTCCACGGAGGAGAAATAGGCCTAATAGGTTTAATCCGGATTAAAGCCTGAACTAAACAATAAATATCAGGAGAATTAGCAATCTTCCTATGAAACAATACAGAAAGGGCAGAGATTTGGCCTTTCAGAGAACTGCCAGATAAACCTTTATCTAAACCATTCTGTAGGAATTGAAGAATCCTAGGAATTCTATAAGAATGCCAGGAATAATTATGGGTAGTACACCACGAAATTTAAGTTTTCCAAACTTTGTGATGTATCTTTCTAGAAACAGGCTTGCGGGCCTGAATCATAGAGTTAATCAGAGAATCCTGTATGACTGAGAACTAAGTGTTAGATTTCCACACCACTAAGTTTAGAGACTTTAGATCTGGATGGAAAAAGGGACCTTGAGACAGAAGGTCTGGCCTTAGAGGAAGAGGCCACGGCGGGCAACTGGATATTTGGACCAGATCTGCTTACCAAATCCTGTGAGGCAATGCTGGGGCTATCAGGATTACAAATGATTGTTCCATTTTTATCTTGGTAATCACTCTGGGAAGCAGGACCAGAGGGGGCAATATATAAGCAGACTGGTAAGACCAGGGAACTACTAGAGCATCCAACATCTCTGCCTATAGATTCCCTGGACATCGCAAGGTACCTTGGAAGTTTGTTGTTCAAACGAGAGGCCATCAGGGGATGTGAATCACAGCGATGAGACAGGAATTTATTTCTACCCAAGAAAGGATTCGAGATACCTCTATCATGGATAGAGAACTTTGAGTTCCCCCTTGATGATTGACATAAGCTACTGCTGTAATATTTTCTGTCTCAAAAAGAAGATAAGGCTCCCTTTTTAATAGAGGCCAAGCCTGAAGAGAGCACGGAGTTCCAAAATATTAATTGGAAAACTTGCCTCTCGAGGATTCCAAACCCCTTGTGCTGTCAGAGACCCCCCGACAGCTCCTCAACCTGAAAGACTTGCATCTGTGGTGATCACAGACCAGGTAGAATGAGCAAAAGAAGCCCCTTGAATAATAGATTGGTGATTCAGCCACCAAGTCAGAGATAGCTGCGTGTTAGGATCTAAGATTATCTGTTGGGATATCTGAGTATAATCCTTGTACCATTGGTGCAGCATACAAAGCTGACTCTTCAGATTTATATGCTGTGCCAATGGTGCAAGGATTATCGAGCAAATGGAATTGCATCCGAGGCTGCAATAATGAGGCCTAGTATCTCCATACAAAGAGCCACTGAAGGGTATGAGAGAGACTGAAGGTTCAGACAAGCTGAAATTAAAAGTCATGGATACTAAATCTATATGGAAACCTAAAAATGAGGAATCTAAGAACTCTTTGGTAAATTGATCCTCCAACCATGTCTTTGAAGAAAAAAACAATAGTTGTTTTGTGTGAGATTCTGCTAAATGAAAAGATTGAGCTAGTATCAAGATATCGTCCAGGTAAGGAAATACTGCAATACCCTGAACTCTGATTACAGATAAAAGGGCACTGAGAACCATAGTAAATATTCTTGGAGCTGTAGCTAGACCAAACGGAAGAGCACCAAACTGATAATGCTTTTCCAGAAAAGAAAACATCAGAAACTGGTTCTGGGTGAATTGCGATGTGAAGGTTAGCATCCTGTCAATCTATTGTGGACATAAAGTGACCTTGTGGAATAAAAAGCAGAATAGTTCTGATAGTTTCCATTTTGAAAGTTGGTATTCTTACAAAATGTATTTAGAGCTTTCAGATCCAAAATTGGTCTGAAAAAGTCTTCCTTCTTTGGTACAATGATGAGATTTGAATAAAATCCAATCCCCTGTTACTGCAAAGGAACTGGAATAATTACTCCCATATATTTCAGATCTGAGACAGATTGTAGAAAAGCTTGAGCTTTTATTAGATGTTTTGGAATATGGTTGAGAAAGAACCTTCCTGTGGAAGGTCTTGTTTTGAATCCAATTCACTATCCCTGAGAAATAATGTTTTGAATCCAGAGATTTTGGACAGATTGTAACCAAGCTTTCTAAAAAAACAAAATTTATGCTTACCTGATAAATTTATTTCTCTTGTGGTGTATCCAGTCCACGGATTCATCCATTACTTGTGGGATATTCTCCTTCCCAACAGGAAGCTGCAAGAGGATCACCCACAGCAGAGCTGTCTATATAGCTCCTCCCCTAACTGCCACCTCCCAGTAATTCGACCGAAGACAAGCAAGAGAAAGGAGAAACTATAGGGTGCAGTGGTGACTGTAGTTTAAAAAATAAAATAAAAAACACCTGCCTTAAAATGACAGGGCGGGCCGTGAACTGGATACACCACAAGAGAAATAAATTTATCAGGTAAGCATAAATTTTGTTTTCTCTTGTAAGGTGTATCCAGTCCACGGATTCATCCATTACTTGTGGGATACCAATACCAAAGCTATAGGACACAGATGAAGGGAGGGACAAGGCAGGCGCTTAAACGGAAGGCACCACTGCCTGTAAGACCTTTCTCCCAAAAATAGCCTCCGAAGAAGCAAAAGTATCAAATTTGTAGAATTTAGAAAAAGTATGAAGCGAAGACCAAGTCGCCGCCTTACAAATCTGTTCAACAGAAGCCTCATTTTTAAAAGCCCATGTGGAAGCCACCGCTCTAGTGGAATGAGCTGTAATTCTTACAGGAGGCTGCTGGCCAGCAGTCTCATAAGCTAAGCGGATTATACTTCTTAACCAAAAAGAAAGAGAAGTTGCTGAAGCCTTTTGACCTTTCCTCTGTCCAGAGTAGACAACAAACAATGCAGATGTTTGACGAAAATCTTTAGTAGCTTGTAAATAAAACTTTAATGCACGAACCACGTCAAGATTGTGTAATAGACGTTCCTTCTTTGAAGAAGGATTAGGACACAGTGACGGAACAACAATCTCCTGATTGATATTCTTATTAGATACCACCTTAGGAAGAAACCCAGATTTGGTACGCAAAACTACCTTATCTGCATGGAAGATCAGATAAGGGGAATCACATTGCAAGGCAGATAACTCTGAAACTCTTCGAGCCGAAGAGATAGCTACCAAGAACAGAACTTTCCAAGATAAAAGCCTGATATCTATGGAATGCAGAGGTTCAAACGGAACCCCTTGAAGAACTTTAAGAACTAAATTTAAACTCCATGGCGGAGCAACAGGTTTAAACACAGGCTTGATTCTAACTAAAGCCTGACAAAACGCCTGAACGTCTGGAACATCTGCCAGACGCTTGTGCATAAGAATAGACAGAGCAGAAATCTGTCCCTTTAAGGAACTAGCTGACAATCCCTTCTCCAAACCTTCTTGGAGAAAAGACAATATCCTGGGAATCCTGACTTTACTCCATGAGTAACCCTTGGATTCACACCAATGAAGATATTTACACCATATCTTATGATAGATTTTCCTGGTGACAGGCTTTCGAGCCTGAATTAAGGTATCAATGACCGACTCGGAAAAACCACGTTTTGACAAAATCAAGCGTTCAATCTCCAAGCAGTCAGGCGCAGAGAAAATAGATTTGGATGGTTGAAAGGACCCTGAAGTAGAAGGTCCTGCCTCAGCGGCAGAGTCCATGGTGGAAGGGATGACATGTCCACCAGATCTGCATACCAAGTCCTGCGTGGCCACGCAGGTGCTATCAAAATCACCGAAGCTCTCTCCTGCTTGATCTTGGCAATCAGACGAGGGAGCAGAGGAAATGGTGGAAAACACATAAGCCAGGTTGAATGACCAAGGCGCTGCTAGAGCATCTATCAGCGCTGCCTTGGGATCCCTGGACCTGGATCCGTAACAAGGAAGCTTGGCGTTCTGACGAGACGCCATGAGATCCAGTTCTGGTTTGCCCCAAAGTTGAATCAGCTGGGCAAATACCTCCGGATGGAGCTCCCACTCCCCCGGATGAAAAGTCTGCCGACTTAGAAAATCCGCCTCCCAGTTCTCTAATCCTGGGATATGGATAGCTGAGAGATGGCAAGAGTGAACCTCTGCCCATAGAATTATCTTTGAAACCTCCAACATTGCCAGGGGACTCCTTGTTCCGAAGGTTGATATAGGCTACAGTCGTGATGTTGTCCGACTGAAATCTGATGAACCTGACCGCAGCTAGCTGAGGCCAAGCCTGAAGAGCATTGAATATCGCTCTTAGTTCCAGAATGTTTATCGGAAGGAGAGCCTCCTCCTGAGTCCATGAGCCCTGAGCCTTCAGGGAGTTCCAGACTGCACCCCAGCCCAGCAGGCTGGCGTCTGTCGTTACTATAGTCCAATCTGGCCTGCAGAAGCTCATCCCCTTGGACAGATGGACCTGAGATAACCACCAGAGAAGAGAATCCCTGGTTTCTTGATCCAGATTTAGTAGAGGGGACAAATCTGTGTAATCCCCATTCCACTGACTGAGCATGCAAAGTTGCAGCGGTCTGAGATGCAGGCGGGCAAATGGTACTATGTCCATTGCCGCTACCATTAAACAGATAACTTCCATATACTGAGCCACTGAAGGACAAGAAGTGGAATAAAGAATACGGCAAGAGTCTAGAAGTTTTGACAATCTGGCCTTCGTTAGGTAAATCTTCATTTCTACCAAATCTATCAGAGTCTCTAGGAATGAAACTTTTGTTAGAGGTGATAGAGAGCTCTTTTCTTCATTCACCTTTCACCCATGGGACCTCAGAAATGCCAGAATAATGTCCGTGTGGGACCTGGCAACTTGAAAAGGAAACGAAATAAAAGGCTTTTTTCCTTGCTTTATCTGCAAATCCTGTAGACACTCACAAAAAAGAAAAACAGTTATTTCCAATACAAGTAAAAAGGAATTTAAAATCCATGATTGTATAAGGTGTACAGATAGTAATACGGTGTATGTGATCCAATGTAAATGTGGCCAACAATACGTAGGAGAGTCGGAAGGACCCCTACGGGAAAGAATTAGAGAACACATCCTATCAATCGAAAATATGGATAAAGAAAGGAACAAAGATCTACCGGTCCCTAAACATTTTAAACAATGTAATGGAGGAAATTTAAAATGTTTCCAATATATGGGGGTAGCCAAACTGCCCAAACAAACAAGAGGAGGGGATACACATAATAAACTTTTGCAGTTAGAGAGTAAATGGATTTTTAATCTAGATACACTACACCCTCAGGGTCTCAATTTAGAAATTGAACGAGGGAGTTTTTTTAAATAACTTTTCAAAATAATTTTAAATAATTTTAACAGAAAATAATCTAGTTTTTTAACAACAGCTTATACTAGTTTTTTAATATAAAATAGTTTTTTAAATTAATTAAATGTTTTATAAATGTTTTATGAATATATATTTAAAATTCCTTACACCTGTATCCCTTTAAGAATACGCTTACCTTAAAAATAGATATTGACTAAACATCTAAAATACAAACAGTTATAATTATGTTTTTAACTGTTTTTAGGTCCATAATGAATAGTAATATGTTTCTAATATGTTTTTAAATAAGTCTATTATAATTAATATTTGAGATAGAGACACCCGTATATTTATTTTTCTTAAACAAAAGAGTTCTATTAATTTTATTAATTATTAATTCATCCAAAATCATGCACTTTTTGAAATTTCAATCCTATGGCTTTTATTCTTCTTTTTTTTATTTTAAATACATACTGCTCTATGTGTAAAGCTGTTTTTATACAAACAATACAGAATATATATCATGTGTAAAAAGTATGAAATCTAAAAGGCATGGATACTATGTAGCCAGCGCTAACAACATGCTTAATGTCTCAATTGATAACAGACTAATTTAGCAATGACACCAGAGGTATAAAAGGACCCTAACAGTACCATCCGGTATGGTTTGACAAAGGCTCCAAGGAGCTGAAACGCGTTACCAATACACGGATGATACACTGATGACACACTAACAAGGACGTTACTAAGGACGCTGCCAAGGAAGTCAGGAACCAAACCGCTGACGTCATTTCCCGCACTTGTGGGCGTGTCCAAGGAACCGACACGGGATTATGTGTTTGGCGTTCCCTGCAAACAGACGAGCATTGGCAGCGGATTTCGTCGTGTAACCAGTTTTGGATTTGAAACTGTTTTGAATAGAAGTGCCTTTTGTGGAAACAATCTATCGAAAAGGTGTTCTGCAAAAATTATTCCAAACGGACGATTGGAGGTTTTATTTCATTTCGCCTGCTGGCATACTGTGGTAACAATTTGAAACTTTTTCGCACAGACTTAAGAGTTAACAGGAGAGGATTACTCTTAAAAAGAACATCAAAAGTATATGCTTAGAATCAGATTGTTAGTATTATTGACTGTTATAACTTTTATACACAGGATTACACTTTAAGATTCTTTCTAGATTCTTTCTACATATTTTCTTTTTTTATAATAGTATCACTATTAATTTAGATATATGATTGGTACCAATAGGGAAACATATTATTTTAACATTGCTTTTGTGTATTATTCAACTTTTCTATAAACTTTAACCTTTTTATGAATTAATAATTAAATTTTACTAATAAAACAATTATTTATTACTTATAGTCTTTTAATTAATTATATTACAATTATCCTTTGGACCTCTTACTTTAATTAAATTAATTAAATTTATTAAAAATAAAATAGATTGTGTGAAAGAAGCCATTATATAAAAAAGATCTATTGCCATTTGTGTTTAACACTTAGAGGCGCTCACATATATCCTTACTTTGTCCTCTGATTGTTTTCAGGCTTAGGGATTGCCTGTTTTTTATGTGTAGCTTTGATCTTATCTAGCGCATTGTTTTTTCAAATAACTCCCCTTAACTTGAAAAGTCGACGCCTGTATCAGAATGTCGTCTAAGTAAGGGGCTACCGCTATACCCCGCGGCCTTAGGACCGCTAGAAGGGACCCTAGAACCTTTGTAAAGATTCTTGGTGCCGTGGCCAACCCGAAGGGAAGAGCCACAAACTGGTAGTGCCTGTCTAGAAAGGCAAACCTGAGAAAACGATGATGATCTTTGTGTATCGGGATGTGAAGATAAGCATCCTTTAAGTCTACGGTAGTCATATATTGACCCTCCTGGATCATAGGAAGGATGGTTCGAATAGTCTCCATCTTGAAGGATGGAACTCTGAGAAATTTGTTTAAGATCTTGAGATCTAAGATTGGTCTGAATGTTCCCTCTTTCTTGGGAACTACAAACAGATTTGAATAGAAGCCCTGAGCCTGTTCCTCCTGCGGAACTGGGTGGATCACTCCCATAACTAGGAGGTCTTGAACACAATGTAAGAATGCCTCTCTCTTTATCTGGTTTGCAGATAAAAGTGAGAGATGAAATCTCCCTTTTGGGGGAGAGGTTTTGAATTCAAGAAGATAACCCTTGGACACAATTTCCAATGCCCAGGGATACTGGACATCTCTTGCCCAAGCCTGGGCGAAGAGAGAGAGTCTGCCCCCTACTAGATCCGTCTCCGGATCGGGGGCTGCTCCTTCATGCTGTCTTAGAGACAGCAGCAGGCTTTTTGGCCTGTTTCCCCTTGTTCCAAGCCTGGTTAGGTCTCCAGACCGGCTTAGACTGGGCAAAAGTTCCCTCTTGTTTTGTGTTAGAGGAAGTTGAAGCTGTGCCACTCTTGAAGTTTCGAAAGGGACGAAAACTAGACTGTTTTGTCCTTAATTTGTTGGACCTGTCTTGAGGAAGGGCGTGACCTTTTCCTCCAGTGATGTCAGAAATGATCTCCTTCAGTCCAGGCCCGAATAGGGTCTGTCCTTTGAAGGGAATGTTGAGAAGTTTAGACTTTGAAGTCACGTCAGCTGACCAGAATTTAAGCCATAGCGCCCTACGCGCCTGAATAGCAAAACCTGAATTTTTAGCCGTTAGCTTGGTTAAATGAACAACGGCGTCAGAAACAAATGAATTGGCTAGCTTAAGGGCCCTAAGCTTGTCAATAATATCTTCCAACGGGGTTTCAACCTGTAGAGCCTCCTCTAGGGACTCAAACCAGAAAGCCGCGGCAGCAGTGACTGGGGCAATGCATGCAAGAGGCTGGAGAATAAAACCTTGCTGAATAAAAAATTTCTTAAGGTAACCCTCTAATTTTTTATCCATTGGATCTAGAAAAGCACAACTGTCCTCGACAGGGATAGTGGTACGCTTAGCTAGAGTAGAAACTGCTCCCTCCACCTTAGGGACCGTCTGCCATAAGTCCCGTGTAGCGGTGTCTATAGGAAACATCTTTTTAAAAACAGGAGGGGGAGAGAACGGTACACCTGGTCTATCCCATTTCTTAGTAATAATTTCAGAAAACCTTTTAGGGATTTGAAAAACATCAGTGTAAGTAGGTACTGCATAGTATTTATCCAATCTACATAATTTCTCTGGGACTACAATAGTGTCACAGTCGTCCAGAGTTGCTAAAACCTCCCTGAGCAATACGCGGAGGTGTTCAAGCTTAAATTTAAATGTAGACATATCAGAATCAGATTGAAGTATCTTCCCTGAATCAGAAAAATCACCCACAGATTGAAGCTCCCCTGCTTCAGCTTCAGTATAATGTGAGGGTGTATCAGACATAGCTACTAAAGCGTCAGAGAGCGCTGTATTTATTCTAGTCCCAGAGCTGTCTCGCTTTCCTTGCAATCCTGGCAGTTTAGATAATACCTCTGTAAGGGTATGATTCATAACTGCCGCCATGTCTTGCAAGGTATACGCAATGGGCGCGCTAGATGTACTTGGCGTCCCCTGAGCGGGATTTATAGGATCTGACACGTGGGGAGAGTTAGACGGCATAACTTCCTCCTTGTCAATTTCTTCTGGTGATACATTTTTTAAAGCCAGAATATGGTCTTTGTAATCTATAGTAAAATCAGTGCATTTGGTACACATTCTAAGAGGGGGTTCCACAATGGCTTCTAAACATAATGAACAATGAGTTTCCTCTATGTCAGACATGTTTAAACAGACTAGCAATGAGACCAGCAAGCTTGGAAAACACTTTAATAACTGTAAACAAGCAAAAAATAAAAACGGTATTGTGCCTTTAAGAGAAAAAAACAATCACAAAAACTGCTAAAACAGTGAAAAAAATCAGTAAATCTTACGAAATTTTTACAGTGTGTATAATAGGCTGAAAGAGCATTGCACCCACTTGTAAATGGATGATTAACCCCTTAGTTTCAAAATCGGATCAAAAAAACGATATAAACGTTTTTAAACAGTCACAACAACTGCCACAGCTCTACTGTGGCCCTACCTGCCCATACAACGACTTTGGAAGGCACAAAAACCCTTTAGAGAGGTCCTATATGTTCAGGGGACTCCTTCAGGGAAGCTGGATGTCTCAAGCTGCAAAAACTAATGCGCAATTTAGGCACGAAAATAGGCCCCTCCCAACCTGTACTCACAGTGAAAGGGCCTTACAAAACTATCCCTAGGCAAAATCTAGTCAGCCATGTGGAAAAACTGGGCCCCAGAATAAAGTTTTATCACCAATATGTAATAAACGTTTATACACCTCAAGCAAATGTTATATCTATTCAGTAATGTGAGTAAATAATAAAAATATTACCCTTTACAGCAAGCATGATACCAGTCATTATTAAATCACTGTAATCAGGCTTACCTTAAATAAATCCGGTATTGTCAGCATTTTCTAGCATATCATTTCTCTAGAAAAATTTAAAACTGCACATACCTCAGAGCAGGAGACCCTGCACGCTATTCCCCCAGCTGAAGTTACCCATCTCTTCAGTTATGTGTGAGAACAGCAATGGATCTTAGTTACAACCTGCTAAGATCATCAAAGACCACAGGCAGGCTCTTCTTCGACTTCTGCCTGAGGCTAAAATAGTACAACTCTGGTACCATTTGAAAATAACAAACTTTTGATTGAAGATAAACTACATTAATGCACCAAATCTCTGTAGCTACTTCTCTTGTCGAGAGCTGCAAGAGAATTACTGGGAGGTGGCAGTTAGGGGAGGAGCTATATAGACAGCTCTGCTGTGGGTGATCCTCTTGCAGCTTCCTGTTGGGAAGGAGAATATCCCACAAGTAATGGATGAATCCGTGGACTGGATACACCTTACAAGAGAAAAAAGATTTAATCTGCCCCCTACCTGTAATACTGGGTTGGGGGCTGTAACTTCATGCAGTCTTAGAGGCTGGATTAGATTTCTTATTCTGTTTGGATTTGTTCCAATTTGAAGTGGGTCTACAGATTGAGCCAGAGGGTTTTAAGGGAGGAGTCAGTTTTCTGTTCTCTATTCTGACGAAAGGAACAAAAAACGATTAGGAGCTTTACATTTTCCTTTTGACTTTTTGTCTTCAGGAAGAAAAGCTCCCTTACCTCCAGTAATAGTAGAAATAATAGAATCCAGGTGAGACCCAAACAATTTCTTTATAATCTAGTTTTAGACACCATGTCAGCGTTCCAGGATTTAAGCCGTAGGTATCTTCTGGTAAGTATAGCTAGAGACATGCTTTTGATATTATTTTTTATAATATCAAATGCTGCATTGCAAATAAAATTATTTGCATTTTGAAGTAAATTCAATAGATTAGAATATTTAGGGTCAGTGGATAGCTGCTGTGCAAAACTGGTTAACGAGTACCTAGAAGCAGCAGCCACGTCAGATATAGCTGGTCTTATATAGCCAGTATGTAGAAATGCCCTTCTTAGATTAGATTCAAGTTTTCTATCGAAAGAAGCTTTAAAAGAAGTACTGTCTTCTAGAGGATTAGTAGTACGTATAGGTAAAGTGGAAATGACCCCAACAACTTTGGGAACCATTTCCCATAAATCTAAGATAGCAGCAGGTAAATTATATAGTTTTTTTAAACCTTGTAGAAGGGTTAATAGAGACACCTGGCTTAGACCATTTGTTAGCAATCATATCAGAGACAGCATCATGTATAGGCAGAATCTAAGGGAGTTTTATATACTGAATTTAAACAATTACATGGTTTATCATCAGAAGGTACAGGTAGCCCTCAGTTTATGCTGGGGTTAGGTTCCAGGAGGAATGGTTGTAAATCGAAACCATTGTAAATTGAAACCCAGTTTATAATGTAAGTCAATGGGAAGTGAAGGAGTTAGGTTCCAGGCCCCTCTCAAAACTGACATAAGTAACACCTAAATACATTATTTTTAAAGCTTTGAAATGAAGACTTTAAATGCTAAACAGCATTATAAACCTAATAATATAGATTGTATCATCATCAAACTAAGTTTAATGATCAAAAACATTTGCTAACAGCACCTAATAAAATAATCACACAACAGACTGCATCATCATCAAACTAAGTTTAATGAACAAAAACATTTTTTTTACTTGCATTTTTCTGCAATCAGTTCTCTGCATTGTTAGCATGTTAGATAATATTGGGTCTGCACCTATTCTATGCATTTCATTCTGCAGTGATTAATAGGCAGTTAGGCACCTTCACCTCAAGTAGCTGGACAGGAAGATAATAGGGAAGTGGCTGCTTGATAGCTAATGTCTGTTCTGTGTACACAGATCAATTTCAGACCTGTTAAGTTGCATAACTTTGCTGCAAAACAAGCAGACAGCTCCACCTACTGGCTATTTTAATTACTGCACATGACTGAAAAAAAAGGTTGTTATTCTGAAACGGCGCAAATTGAACCAACGTAAACCGAGGGCCACCTGTATAGATTCTTCAATCCCTAAAGTTAATAAGACTTACTTAAAAGAGAATGAATATGTTAAATTTTATATAAAAAGGAGGAATTATCAGGTTCTACATCAGATGAGGGAGCCTCACTGTTAGAGGAATCATAATATTTTTTAAAAAAGTCAGTATTTTGAAGGTCAGGACTTATATTACTTGTAGAAGGTAAAATTTTAAATGACCTTTTTCGCTTATTCGAAGGCGGTAGTGCAACCAGGGCCTTTGTAATGGGAGTAGTAATGATTTTTTTCATTGCTGGAGGTACTCCATCTGCATCTATCTGTAAGGAGGAGACAGTAGGTGCATTAGTACACATAGAAACATCATTAGATTAATCGGTATGCAATACAAAATCTAAATATGAGTCACATAAATGAGCTGAAGAAGCTACTTCAGTTATTTTACAATAAGCACACTTAGCTTTGGTAGAAAGGTGTTCAGTAGACTTAGTTCCTATGGTAAATTTAGGGACAAATTGGTGCTGCTTCTTTATGGCAAAATTTTAGTTAAATTGATGCAATAATTACTATGTTAACCCCCTTAAGGCAACCTATTTAAGGAAAGGAAAATATATGCCCCCTTTATACAGCGTTGCATGGACATTAAACCGCTAAGCAAATAAAGCCTAGGTAAGTAGTAACTGTCAGTGTGCTCAATTTTCAGTTTTTACCATTTTTATTTGAAAAAAGGGTGCGCTAGTGTGTGCTTTTCCAACTGTTAGTCCGACTTGTGCATACTATGCCGCGCTATTGTTTTTCAAAGGCTTGTGTTAACTTCGATGAACGCTTCCAATTTAATTCTACGTGTGTGTACTATGGCGTGCTAACCTGACAAGCATTGTAAGTGTTGGTTTCAAAGGTTTGCATTTATTTTGACATGCGCTTCCTGCATGTAATATGGTGCTAAAACCCGACAAGCATTTTATGCATTGGTTTTGATGTGCGCATTTGACTTTTTTTTCGTGCAAAAGGGGAAAAGTACTTACAATCTGTCCCAGGGCTATATATATACATATATAGTTAAACTTTAAAACATTTAAAAGTGCCCATAAACATAGCTGTGAGTGTCTATTACAAAATACAAAACATACTTACCCATAGACACTCGTCCACTTATCAGTAGAGGTAATGTAATAGAAGTATATCAATCTGTAAATGGAGGCAGAAGACGAGTTCCTGCAACCGAATTTACAGAGAGCCTATGAAGGATTTCCCATGAGGCGAAAACATAGTATCATAAGGCAGTACTCCAATCACATCCCTCTGACAAGCACTGCACTTTGAGGGGAACTGGGCTTCAATATGCTCTGAAGCACCTTTTACTGAAGAAATCAAACACATCATCTTACTTCTACCACCTCCAATGGAGGGAAAGTAAAAACTAAGTTATGAGTGAGGTGGGAGGGGTTTTATAGGCTTTTGGGGTTTGAGAAACTTTGCCTCCTCCTGGTAGGACTGTATAGCCCATATGTAACAGCTTGTAGACTTTTTCCACCTATATGAAAGAAATTAATAGTTTAAAAGCAAAGCTGAAGAAACAGAAATCTAAATATAAGTGAGTTCAATTTATTCTTAGGCAACTTGGCAGTTGCCTATGGACACACTCACTCCTGTATGTTTGAACAAGTGATATAAGTTTTCTAACTACTCTCTATAAGAAGGGTTAGAGGGAATTGCAGGCACACAGTCAGCTGTACCCAGGGGTGGTAGATAAGTAAATATAGCTCTGCTGTGCTCCCTGTGCTGTGTTTAATAAATACAGTATCATCTTGTTGTATCTGACATCCCAGACCTTTGTGCCTATGGGCTCATTAGCAGGTTTGACATCAAAATCACTTTAGTGTGAAAAGAAAACTGAAATGTCAATCATCTTTATACTATATATAAGTGATTGACAACTTCCTAACTCATGGGGGCCACAGGTAAATACTTTTGAAGCCTTAAGGACTGCAAATAAAGTTATGACTATTAAGCACCCAAATAATAATAATATACTTTACAAATGTCCATTCACACAGGGGATATAGGTTGCAGGATAGCTCCTATTTGCTGTTCTCCTGTCCAGAGGAATCTTTTGAGTTATGGCCACCACCAAAGCACACAATATTAGTTCTGATTTTTCCCAAGACTAGTGGAAAGTGTCGGATGTGGCCCTCCCTGCTATATATTATACATTATGTACACAAATACAGTTGTAATCAAAATTATTCAACCCCCATTGCAAATCAGGTTAATTATCAAAATTTACAGCCTTTCAACTGTTTGCAATGAACAAATCAAACAAAAGCAATTGAAATAGCTCAACACAACGAATGTTTCAAGTGGTTTCCACAAATTGGCACTCAACAAACGCCTATCCAGTTCAGGTATTCCATGTGGTGTAGCTCAAGCACATCTGGTGCAACTAATGAAGCCCTTGATTAGTTGCATCAGGTGTGTTTGAGACAACACTTGTTTTGCATATTTGTGCTTTTGTGAGGGATTCTATTCAGGGGGTTGAATAATTTTGAGACTGTAAAATTCATTAATAGCTGCATTTTCAGTTGTATTTAGGAAAACCACTTGAAGCAGTTGTTGTGTTGAGCTATTTCAATTGCTTTTGTTTGATTTGTTCATTGCAAACAGCTGAAAGTCTGTAAATTTTGACCTCTGCTCCTTAACTGGTCCGCTGCGCCTCTGAAGCTGCGGACATCAATCCGCCCGATCCTATACGATCGGGTTGATTGACACCCCCTGCTAGCGGTCGATTGGCCGCAAATCTACAGGGGGCGGGGCATTGCACAAGCAGTTCACCAAAACTGCTTGTGCAATGTTAAATGCCGACAGCGTATGCTGACGGCATTCAGCGATGTCTGGCGGACATGATACGTGTAATTGACATTGGTAAATCGGCCCCTTTCTATAATTTTGTTTCTTCATGAGACATCTTAAACTCTCTTCAATCCTTTCATTACAGACATCCGGTAAAAAACATCCAACAAGTAAGAATTTCTCTGGAGAGTGAAGTGGTGTTTATTAAGAAGTGTGTGAGGGAAGATCTTAAAAAAACTACCTAAATCATATCTTTCTTTTTATCGCAAATAAATGTACATAGTTTATACCCACTTAAATAGAACTTTGAGGTTTTTTTTTATTGTTTGTCTAATTTTTTAAATTAGGTTTATATGTTAAACTACTCACTCAATTTCACACACACAGACATATACACACTCATAGACACACACACACACACATATATATATATATATATATATATATATATATATATATACAGGTGGCCCTCGTTTTACAACGGTTCAATTTACACCGTTTCAGAATAACAACCTTTTTTTCCAGTCATGTGACTGCTATTGAAAAGCATTGAGAAGCAGTACATTTATTAAAATAGCCAGTAGGTGGAGCTGTTCGCTTGTGTTGCAGCACAACAAAGCAAGCTGAAATTAATCAGTTTAACCAGACCTGAGCTATTGAGCAGATTTCAAAGGAACAAGATCTTCTGGTCTATAAATCAGTTCAGATTGGAATGCATAGAAAGAACTGTTTGCAGAAAAATGCAAGTGAAGTCTGTGTTGTGTCATTATTTTATTAAGTTTATAATGCTGTTTAGCAAATGTTTTTGTTCATTTAACTTAGTTTAATTATATATTCTGTGTTGAGTGATTATTTTATTAGGTTTATAATGCCGTTTAGCATTTAAAGTCTTCATTTCAAAGCTTTAAAAATAATGTATTAGGTGTTACTTATGACAATTTTGAGAGAGGCCTGGAACCTATCTCCCTCACTTCCCATTGACTTACATTATAAACTGGGTTTCAATTTACAACAGTTTCAATTTACAACCATTCCTTCTGGAACCTAACCCCGGCGTAAACTGAGGGCTACCTGTATATATATATATATATATATATATATATATATATACAGATACACACACACATATATATATATATATACATGCACACACACACACACACACACATAGACACACACACATATATATATATATACATACACACACACACACAAATATATATACATATACACACACATATAGACAGACACACTTACACACCTTCACAAACAAACAACCATGAAACACAAATTGACAAATACTGAAACTGAGGGGAAGCAGAAACCAAAAACCAGGCCCCTGATTTTAATGAGCCCTTTAGTCAAGGATGTAGCTAGTGTTTAATGTGCTGCATAGTTTGATACTTTAAAGGGACAGTATACCCCATTTTTTTCTACCCTTTAATTTGTTCACAATGATCCATTTTACTTGTTGTTGTGTATTAAAGGGACAGTCTAGGCCAAAAAAAAAACTTTCATGATTCAGATAAAGCATGTAATTTTAAACAATTTTCCAATTTACTTTTATCACCAATTTTGCTTTGTTCTCTTGGTATTCTTAGTTGAAAGCTTAACCTAGGAGATTCATATGCTAATTTCTTAGACCTTGAAGGCCACCTCTTTTCAGAATGCATTTTAACCGTTTTTCACCACTAGAGGGTGTTAGTTCATGTATTTCATATAGATAACACTGTGCTCGTGCACGTGAAGTTATCTGGGCGCAGGCACCGATTGGCTAAACTGCAAGTCTGTCAAAAGAACTGAAATAAAGGGGCAGTTTGCAGAGGCTTAGATACAAGATAATCACAGAGGTTAAAAGTATATTAATATAACTGTGTTGGTTATGCAAAACTGGGGAATGGGTAATAAAGAGATTATCTATCTTTTAAAACCATAAAAATTCTGGTGTAGATTGTCCCTTTAATTTGTTTACAAATAGCTCAGTTACTATTATTTCAGCATTTGGAATAGTTATTTTTGCCTGTTGTGTATACTTATACTTAAAGTTTCTATACTTAAAGGGACAGTCTATTCCAGATTTTTTATTAGAAAACATTTGTATTCATAGCCAGCAAAATAAATTACACTCCCATTGGGGGCAGGAGAGAAAAGTAGTAAAATGTTCATTTTCAGTTGTTTCTGAGTATACGGCTTTGGTATACCCACAAAGATAATATAAAGAAGCATGAGTGTATAAAGAAAGTGATAAAATAAGGAGATCTGATTTCCCTGCAAGAACAACCTATTTTATATACAAAAATAAATCTAAAGAAGAAATTATGCATACATTCATAGTCTGCAGTTGGTATAAGAAGTCACTGAGAACAAATTAAGGGGAAAACTATTTTACAGTACAAGTCTGTCCCTTTAAGAGACAGAGGTTACATACAGGCAAAGAACATAACAAACAAAATAATATCACAAATCTATGCATGTAGCTAAAACCCACAAAATTAGAAGTCTGTGTATTAAAATCCCTAAAAATTAAAGCAAAATATAAAATCAAAGGCAACACCACCTTATTGCTTAAAGAACGCTGAACCCAAATTTTTTCTTTCGTGATTCAGATAGAGCATGTCATTTTAAGCAACTTTCTAATTAACTCCTATTATCAATTTTCTTCGTTCTTTTGCTATCTTTATTTGAAAAAGAAGGCATCTAAGCTAAGCCTTTTTTGGTTCAGAACCCTGGACAGCACTTGTTTATTAGTGGGTGAATTTATCCACCAATCAGCAAGAACAACCCAGGTTGTTCACCAAAAATGGGCCGGATCTAAACTTAGATTTTTGCTTTTCAAATAAAGATACAAAGAGAATGAAGTAAATGTGATAATAGGAGTAAATTAGAAAAAGTTGCTTAAAATTGCCTGCTCTATCTGAATCACGAAAGAAAAAATTTGGGTTCAGTGTCCCTTTAACCTTTAGCCTTTAACAAAAGGCTAAAGGGAGGGAAAACAAGATAAACAAATATAACAAGACTTCTAGTTGAAAAACAGTGATGTACTATATATATATATATATATATATATATATATATATATATACAGTATATATATATATATCAGGGGCGTATTAAGGCATAGGCCAACGAGGCCGGTGCCTAGGGCAGCAGATTTTTAAGGGGCAGCAGAATTTTGAGTCCCTAGGGCCACTCTACTGAACTTAGGGCCGGGTGGCTAAATCAACCAGGGCCCGGCTATTGCTATCCTATGGATGGGTGCGCATGACGTGGTGACAGTGGAGGCGGAGCTCACTTGCGCAGCCTGGCCTGGACTGAGAGGAAATGCGGTATTCTTCCTGGCTCCACCGCGTGATTCAGACTCACACAGACTACACAGTGCAGTGTGCACTACACCGTGACCACTGTGAAACAGCATATGCCTTTCTCCCTTCAATACATCTTCATTAGGCATTAAAATACTTAAACGGATTAGTCACTAAATACTTGTACATTTAATGTTTGTCTATCTGTCAAACATGCAAAGAATAAGTATTTATTGCTGAATCTATATAACCATGTGACATAACTAAAAATATGTTGTATGCATTTAATACATTCAGAAACAATACAAGTATATACTTTATTATGATTGTATCATGTGACTTTATCCCCTAGGATACAATTCCTAAACATCATAACTACTGTTGTATTTTTTAAGTACTTTTAAAGGCCAGTTTGTATATTCATTACATATTTATCCAAGCAGATATTTTGCTTAAATAACTGTCAATCACCAAAGAAGATGTTTAAGGTTAAAGAACTACCTACTGACAAACTATCATACAGTGAAGGATATTTTTTTTTCTGATATAAACACTTTAATCATCTGACTTACAAAATAATGTCTTAATATATATATATATATATATATATATATATATATATATATATATATATATATATATAGTGTACATATGTGTGTGTGTGTGACCAGAGTGAATGCAAGCCTTGGTGAACATCTACTTAAAAAGACATTTTTTTAATTTTTTACACCCTGCCCCAAAAATATTATGTCTAAAAAAAGGCCTTAAACCTGGGGTGGGGTGGGGGGTGGAGGGGGGCAGCAGAATTTTGAGTGCCTAGGGCAGCACAAAACCTAAATACGCCCCTGATATATATATATATATATATATATATATATATATATATATATATATATATATATATATATATATACCCCTAAAACAAAAGCTGTGCTATAAACAAAAAGGTGGTGGTTAAGTGAGGAACACAAAAACATCTTTGCTCTCAAAAAGCCATCAAAATACAGCTGCTTATAAGTGGTCTATAGCAGAGGGAGCTATTTTCTCCATCCTCATCCACACAACAGGTTGACATAAAATACTTGTCTGACTGTGCACAACCTTAGAATCACCACTAGATGGAGCTCTGTTCCAGTCTGAAGTATTTAATATTGTACAGATGAAGAAAGAATATCAAAATCAGATTAGACCTCCCACTGATCCCCATTTAGGACTGCATATAACATAAAGCTAGGGATTCTAGGCGTATTGGTGACGATATAAGTATAATAATCAGGTCAGATACTATAGATTATTCACCTGTGGCTGCTGGAAATTTAATATTGTCCTGCTAAATGCACTTTTAAACATTGTGACACTTCTTTGGTGTAGGCCTTCCCAAAGCTTATTAAGCTATCTCTAAACAACTGGTGTAAAGACAGTATCCTTTACTGTACTACATATTCCATGGAGTGGTGTAGAAAAGGGATT
Organism: Bombina bombina; assembly: GCF_027579735.1. Classification (NCBI taxonomy): domain Eukaryota; kingdom Metazoa; phylum Chordata; class Amphibia; order Anura; family Bombinatoridae; genus Bombina; species Bombina bombina. The sequence goes on from NC_069503.1 coordinate 542,719,706, forward strand.
ATAGGGAAATGAAACTCAAAATTTGTCTTTCATGAGTCAGATGCAATCAGAGGCGTAACTAGAAACCACAGGGCCCAGGTGCAAGAATCTAAGAAGCCACTCCCCCCCCCCCAAAAAAGGTGAATTGGATACATATCATTTTTTAAATGTGAATCAGATTACGTCTGCAAAAGGAGGTACCCTGTGCCCACAGTCTGTGAGATGGTCTGACCCCCTATTACTGTATAAAGTGACACTGTTTAACCCACCAGTACTGTATATAGTGAGTTAGTGACACAGTCTGTAATCTGCTGGTGAGATGGCTGGCCTGACCCTACCCGCCCCAGTACTTTATAAAGTGACCACAGTAGTCAGTGACATGGTCCAGCCCCCCGTACTGTATATAGTGGTACTGTATAGTGACACTGTTTACCCCCGCCCCCCATGCTGTAGTAACAAGGTCTGTAATTTGCTGGTTCCACAAACATACACACACATACATGCATACATTTACACACAGTCACATACATACACACACACACATAAACACCAATGGGTAAAACAGAAATACTAACCCCTGTAGTCAGAGACAAAGACACTAGTAAAGCATCACATCACACTCACATGATATCAGTGCAGGCAGTGGCAGGTCAACGTGTTTTGTTTTGTTTTGTTTTTAAGTTGGGCCCCCACCCACATGGAGTGAACCAATGACAAGGAGGTATATATGTCCAGCCACCAATCAGTAACTAGCTCCCAGTAGTGTATTGCTGGTGTTGAGCCTACCTAGATATGCTTTTCAACAGATTATACCAAAATAATTAAGCAATAAAAGAAATAAATTGGAAATGTGTTTCTAATCCTATGCTCTATCTGTATCATACGAGAAAGAGTATGGGTTTCATGTCCATTTAACTCTTAGTTCTCTGGATAATTAAAATTTCTACTCTCTTGGATTTGCAGGTTCTCCAGGATAACTTTCTTAAAGGGACAGTAAACACACTGAGCTTTTTATATATATTGTTTAGTTATGCATTCTTACACAACTTTCATGATTTAATTGCCCCCTTTTCATGAAATTTATCTCTTAAAAATTATGGGTTTTCTATTTCTCAGAGCTAAAAATGCGCACTACATGCTTCTCAAAACTAACCCTGCTGTATTATCTTTCCCTAATTGGCTTTAGCTGAAAACATCTGCAAAACAATGTACTTTATATTATCTAAATGACATGACCATGGCCTTGTCAACAGCAGACACAAGCCTGGATTGGCTCCTCCAAATGAAGCAAGTAATTTGTTTTAAAAATGATTATACTTGGCTAATATGTTATTTTAAAACATCAGAAATGTCTTGTAATTGCAAAATGTTTACTGTCCCTTTAAAATAATTTTTTTTTTTTGGTGTGATTAACTGTCAGTTGGTAACCAGTTATATTAAGAATGTGGAAATTAAAGGGACACTGAACCCAATTTTTTTTTTTTCGTGATTCAGATAGAACATGACATTTTAAGCAAATTTCTAATTTACTCCTATTATCAAATTTTCTTCATTCTCTTGGTATCTTTATTTGAAATGCAAGAATGTAATTTTAGATGCCGGCCCATTTTTGGCGAACAACCTCGGTTATTCTTGCTGATTGGTGGATAAATTCATCCACCAATAAAAAAGTGCTGTCGTGAGTGAACACAAAAAAAAAAAGCTTATATGCCTTCTTTTTCAAATAAAGATAGCAAGAGAACGAAGAAAAATTGATAATAGGAGTAAATTAGAAAGTTGCTTAAAATCGCATGCTCTATCTGAATCATGAAAGAAAGAACTTTGGGTTCAGTGTCCCTTTAAAGTTAACTGGTTAAAAAATAATACTTTTTTTATTTTAAATATGGTATTTGTATACATTGTAATACCTCAGTGTAAAAATAAAGATATATAAAAAATATTACATCAACAGTATATAATAAACAATGTAAAATAAATGAGTTAACCGGTCATAGTAAAAATTGAATCTATCTTTTAGAGCGCCCATGTCATCTCCAATATGTAAGGCGCACATCACGACCACTGGAAAACAGATTAGGTGAATATATATATAACATTAAAATTGGTTTTCCCAAATACAATTTATCGCAACATTTCGATAAAAAACATCATAGAGATCCTTCATGTTTAAAGTTTCTTGAAATTAAAAAAGTAGTACCATATTGGGTAGGGGCATTCCACACAATTAGGTAGGGAGAGATCTGAGATTAAAGGGACATTGAACCCAAAATTTTTCTTTCATGATTCAGATAGAGCATACATATGTAAACAACTTTTCAATGTACTTCTATTATCAATTTTGCTTCATTCTCTTAGAATCCTTTCTTGAAGAAGCAGCAATGCATTACTGGGAACTAGCTGAACACATTGGTAAGCCAATCACAAGAGGCATATGTGTGCAGCCACCAATCAGTAGCTAGCTCCCAGCTTCTGAGCCTATCTAGATATGCTTTTAAACAAAGTATACAAAATTAACGAAGCAAATAAGATAAAAGAAGTACATTGGAAAGTTGTTTAAATTTATGTGCTCTGTCTAAATCATGAAAGAAAATTTTTGGGTTTCATGTCCCTTTAAGTGGATTTATAAATTAGGTTCAATAGTTCCCGATGGCTTGAATGACTTTAAAGTTTGTAATTTTTTTGATAGATTGATGTTAACTTTTTAGTATTTTTTATACCTTCAAAGAAGGATATAAAGCCATAAAAATATCTTCATGTGTATCTCATGGTTAAAGGACCAAGAAAGGCATGATGTTTTTGTAGTCTTGCAATAAATTATGCCAGGCACGTGTGAAAACTTTCTGAATACATTAACACTGCTGCAATTGTTTTTCAAGCCCACCCCACTTACCTTATTTGCAGGAGCCAATCTGAACTTGTCACTGGAGTAGATACAGCTAGCCATTGTCATTTAGTTCATTTGCATTGTTTTGCAGTACCTTGTTGAAAGTCACTTAGTGTATTTCATCTACTGAGACAAATAAGACCAGATATAAAAAATCAATGAGTAAAATTTATCAGAGTTAGGCTTGTGAAGTGTGTGATGTGCACTTCCAGATCTCATAGGAATTGGAAACCCCACAATTTTCAGAGCCGGTTAAAGAAAATGGTGGCAAAATGTTCTAAATGAAACAGGTTTTTACTGACAACAAACACCCAATGTTCACATTGACTGCAAATAAATTCTTTTAATTAACTCTTGGGTAAGTAATTTCACCATCCGAGAAGAGAGTTCCTGAAGATCTAAAGGTATTTATGTTCTTACACTTCCCATATATGTATCACTTCCTGTCTTTAGGACTAATGTTATAATAGTATAGTCAAGCTAGTAGATATTGGACACTGTGAAAAACAATTATCCAAAAAGACCCAGTAAGATAGGTGGTCACTAGCACATTTTCAGATGTCAGAGATGGACTGTTGCTCTAAATATGAAGAAGTTGGTTTCTTACAAGTTTCCATTTTAAAATTAAACATGAATATTCTTTATTCATTAGTCTCTAAGAAAGAGCCACATGAAGAATGGGTTGGTCAGAAAAGTGTTCAGCATATTACTGGAGAAGATAATTATACAGACAAATGTTGATAGCAAATATACTAAAAACTAGATATTATAAATTTAATGTGGCTAGCAATCCTGAACACAAACAGAAAATGGGTAAAACTGTGATCACACTGCAATTTACTAGTGGACAGGGGGCTATATGGAAAGCTGCATCCCACAGAAGGCTATGAAATGTAACATGGCTTTGTCAGGAACAGCTAATATCTCTCAGTTTAAGGGAATATAAAAACACTTAACATTGGTAGGAAAGAGTTCAGAGGACCCAGCTTCTAAAGTTTTTTAAGGAAAGAATCAGAAGGTTACATAATAACAGAAAACTACAAAAGTAGATTATATAAACATACAAATGGTTATATATGGTTATTTTCCCAAAAGAAGAGCTCTCTTGAAGCAAGGGAAAAAATGTTTCCCCTCAAGAAGAAGCTCTGAAAAACAAGGCCAAAGCACGCTAATCTGACGTCTAAAAGGAGGATAACGCACCAAGAGGTAGAACAAACTCCACAGCCCACATCCAGAAAGTACACTAAGTAAGGAGAAAGCGTGCGCGTAACCTGACGTAAACTAACCTGCGTGCAAATAAAAAATTGTGTGCAATCACGAGAAGCCGACGTACACTATCCTGCCGGCCGATGTGTGTAAACTAATTAAAATAAAAAAGATATGAGCAAACCCAATTAACCTGGACATGCAAAAATGCAAAACCCAACAAGCCGACCCAAGCTAAGCAAAATTTTTAAGGGAAATATAACCAAACCAATTAAATAAGAAAAACTGTTCCAAGGTTTTTATTAAAATATATATATATATATATATATATACACTCATACATACGAAAATATAATAATATAACCTAAGGCTAATGGAGTGCCCTATAAGCAAAAAAGAGAATTTACCCATAAAAACCCAATGACTGAATGAAACCAGTAGGAAGCGACACCAGTGCTAAACCATAACAGCAGATATGGAATAGGAGTATATTGATGGCCCAACAAGACACCTGTGGAAGGCTGTTGACTAAATCCCATGATGTGAAAAATGTGTCACTACCCCAAACTCCCAATACATCTCTCTATCAAACACTGCACTCTGATGGCAAATGGGCCTCAACTCAGTCTGAGAACCCCTCTCACAGAAGAAAATCAGGAAAATCTTCATTCTTCACCTTCCTCCAGTGGTGGCAAAGGTTAGACTAGTAAGGTGGGAGGGGTTTTATAGAGCTCTTGGGGTTTGGGAATCTTGGCCTCCTCCTAGTGGCCATGAAAAGTAATTACCCAGGAGAAATGGATCGTGGACATGTTTTTTTATATTTTGAGGCTCTGGGGCCGATTTTTCTTGGCCCGTATACCCGTTTCCACGTGAGCCTTCAGGCTCGCCGGAAACAGGAGTTAAAAAGCAGTGGTCTTAAGACCACTGCTCCTTAACTTGTCCGCTGCCGCAAATCTGCAGGGGGTGGCATTGCACAAGCAGTTTACCAGAACTGCTTGTGCAATGATAAATGCCAACAGCGTATGCTATCGGCATTTATCGATGTCTGGAGGACATGATCGCTACAGTGGATCATGTCCGCCAGACACTTGATAAATCGGCCCCAATGTCTCAAGCAATTATTAGAAAAATATATTTATCATGAAGGGGTAAAAGCTTTATGACAGGGACACACAATACTTTTTATATGCAGGGCAGGTCACAAAAGGTAGTATTAGCTAGGGGCCATATTATATTAAACACACGCATTTATTACAAAATAACAATATAAGTGCTATAAACACAAAAGAAAAAATTAATGAAACAATAAAAAATAAGTTCAGTACTATGAAATACACTTCGCACAATAATGCAAAAAATAAATATATATATATATATTATAATACACACAAAAATAAAGTCTAGCACTCGCTCACAAGCTCTCAGCTAAGTTTAAAAGAAACTGGAAGAGTCAGTTACCGGAAGTGGCTAAATGGGACAAGCCCAGGTACCATGTCAAGGTCTCTTCCAAAACCTGGGACCCTAATACAGCCACACAAATGCAGGCTCACACATAGGTGCAAGCTCATATTCAAACAAACTGCGAACTAGTCAGAGTTCACAGACTTTTGTAATCACCCTTAAGCACAAGCAAAACAAGGAAAGTGGAACAGTACTACCAGACCGGACCGGGGACACATCACATGACCCTAAAATACTGCTCAGCTATGGTGCAATAGCACTCTCAAAAAGCTGCACTATTTCTAGAGTCACGTGCAGTCTTGGCCCAGACCAGCCTGGGAGCAAGTCCCTAGGTAAAATTACTAAACATACATTACAATACACACAAAAATAAAGTCTAACACTCGCTCACAAGCTCTCAGCTAAGTTTAAAAGAAACTGGAAGAGTTTAAAAGAAGCCTCAGCCTAGGCAAAAGTATCAAATTTATAGAATTTAGAAAAAGTGTGCAAAGAAGACCAAGTTGCAGCCTTGCAAATCTGTTCCACAGAGGCCTCATTCTTGAAGGCCCAAGAACAAAAACTTTACCTCCTCCTTGCACTGAAGGCACAGAGAATGTCTGGGGGTTGTGGGAAGGGAAGTGATACTTAACAGCTTTGCTGTGGTGTTTTTTGCCTCCTCTTGCTGGCCAGGAGTGATATTCCCAACAGTAATTGCTGATTTTGTGGACTCACCGTGTCTTAAGAATGAAATACCAACACCAAAAACATAGGGTGGGGTCTTGTGGACTCTCACCACCATGAAATAAATTCATTTGTCAGAGAAACATACATTTTGTTTTCTTTCATACATCTTTTTTTCACTAAAAAACTAACTACAATACCCCAACAAAAACCCAAAAAGGTATTTTTTTTTTAAATGGAAGTATCTTCAATTCTCTAACAACATCCAAATTATGCAAAGATCTCTCTGAAGCATTCTTAGGATTAGGACACAAAGAGGGGGACAATAATTTGTCTGATCTTGTCTTTAGGCAACAAATCAAACATAGTCCTTAAGACCTGATGAAAGATAAGATAAAGAGGGTCACAAAAACAAACAGACAATTCAGAAACTCTACTAGCAAAAGAGAAAGCCAAAAGGAACAAAACCTTCCAAGAAAGAAGCTTAATATCCACTTTATACATAGGCTCAAAAGGAGGTACCTGCAAAACCTTTAACACCAAGTTGTGACTACAGGGAGGAGAAATTGGCTTGATCACAGGCTTAATTTGTGCCAAAGCCTCAACAAAATCATGAGTCAGGAAGATTAGCAATCTTCCTATAAAACAGAAACTGAAAAAGTAGATCTGCCCTTTCAAAGAGCTGCCACGTAGGCCCTTATCCAAACCATCCTGTAAGAACTGCAAAATTCTATGAATTCTAAACTAATGCCAGGAAAACCCATGATCTATACACCAAGCATTAAAAGCCTTCCAGACCTTATGATAAATCCTTCTAGTCACAGTCTTCTGAGCCCGGATTAAAGTTTCAATCACAGAATCTGAGAAGCCCCTATGCTTAAGAACTAACCATTCAATCTCCACGCAATGAAACTAAGAGATTTGACATCCGCAAGGAAAAATGGACCTTGAGATAGAAGGTCTGGACGCAGAGGAAATGGCCAAGGAGGGCAAATGGACATCTAAACCAGATCTGCATACCAAATACTGCAAGGCCAAGCTGCAGCTTTTAGGATTACTGAATATTTCTCTAGCTTTATCTTGGAAATCTCTCTGGGAAGAAGTACCAGAGGAGGAAACAGTTAAGCAAGCTGAAATGACCAATGAGCTACTAGAGCATCCACAAACTCTGCCTGAGGGTCCTCACAAATTACCTGGGAAATTTGTTGTTCAAACGAGAATTAAGATTAAGGTGTCTGAACAGCTCGCTTGCTGGTAGTTTGCCTCACTCAGAGAGGTATTCAGTGATTGCATTTACACAAAGAAGTTATTTTGTATAAACCTAATGTGTCAGAAACAACAGTATATATGTGGCTAACAAATAAGAGGCAATCTTTCTCATATTGTGCATTATGATCCTCACTATTCCCAAGGAATTACATATTATGTTACACCAGTTTGAACATAATAACAGCAGGAATTGGTAAAAGCTGTTATCTAACAAAACAGGTGTAAAACATAATGTATGTAAGAACTTACCTGATAAATTAATTTCTTTCATATTGGCAAGAGTCCATGAGCTAGTGACGTATGGGATATACAATCCTACCAGGAGGGGCAAAGTTTCCTAAACCTCAAAATGCCTATAAATACACCCCTCATCACACCCACAATTCAGTTTAACGAATAGCAAAGTAGTGGGGTGATAAAGAAAGGAGTAAAAAGCATCAACAAAGGAATTTGGAAATAATTGTGCTTTATACAAAAAAATCATAACCACCATAAAGGTGGGCCTCATGGACTCTTGCCAATATGAAAGAAATTAATTTATCAGGTAAGTTCTTACATAAATTATGTTTTCTTTCATGTAATTGGCAAGAGTCCATGAGCTAGTGACGTATGGGATAGCAATACCCAAGATGTGGAACTCCACGCAAGAGTCACTAGAGAGGGAGGGATAAAATAAAAACAGCCATTTTTCGCTGAAAAAAATTAATCCACAACCCAAAATATAAGTTTATTCACATAAATGAAAGGAAAAACTTAAATCATAAGCAGAAGAATCAAACTGAAACAGCTGCCTGAAGAACTTTTCTACCAAAAACTGCTTCCGAAGAAGCAAATACATAAAAATGGTAGAACTTAGTAAATGTATGCAAAGAAGACCAAGTTGCTGCTTTGCAAATCTGATCAACTGAAGCTTCATTCTTAAAAGCCCAAGAAGTGGAGACTGATCTAGTAGAATGAGCTGTAATTCTCTGAGGCGGGGCTTGACCCGACTCCAAATAAGCTTGATGAATCAAAAGCTTTAACCACAATGCCAAGGAAACGGCAAAATCCTTCTGACCTTTCCTAGAACCAGAAAAGATAACAAATAGACTAGCAGTCTTCCTGAAATCTTTAGTAGCTTCAACATAATATTTCAAAGCTCCCACCACATCCAAAAAATGTAAAGATCTCTCCAAAGAATTCTTAGGATTAGGACACAAGGAAGGGACAACAATTTCTCTATTAATGTTGTTAGAATTCACAACCTTAGGTAAGAATTTAAATGAAGTCCGCAAAACTGCCTTATCCTGATGTAAAATCAGAAAAGAAGATTCACAGGAGAGAGCAGATAATTCAGAAACTCTTCTAGCAGAAGAGATGGCCAAAAGAAACAACACTTTCCAAGAAAGTAATTTAATGTCCAAAGAATGCATAGGCTCAAATGGAGGAGCCTGTAAAGCCTTCAAAACCAAATTAAGACTCCAAGGAGCAGAGATTGATTTGATACGAACCAAAGCCTGAACAAAACAGTGAATGTCAAGAAGCTTAGCAATCTTTCTGTGAAATAAAACAGAAAGAGCAGTGATTTGTCCTTTCAAGGAACTTGCAGACAAACCCTTATCCAAACCATCCTGAAGAAACTGTAAAATTCTAGGAATTCTAAAAGAATGCCAAGAGAATTTATGAGAACACCATGAAATATAAGTTTTCCAAACTCGATAATAAATCTTTTTAGAAACAGATTTACGAGCCTGTAACATAGTATTAATAACTGAGTCAGAGAAACCTCTATGACTAAGCACTAGGCGTTCATTTTCCATACCTTCAAATTTAATTATTTGAGATCCTCATGGAAAAACGGACCTTGAGACAGAAGGTCCGGTCTTAATGGAAGAGGCCAAGGTTGGCAACTGGACATCCGAACAAGACCCGCATACCAGAACCTGTGAGGCCATGCTGGAGCCACCAGCAACACAAATGATTGCTCCATGATGATTTTGGAGATCACTCTTGGAAGAATAACTAGAGGCGGGAAAATATAAGCAGGTTGATAACACTAAGGAAGTGTCAACGCATCCACTGCTTCCGCCTGAGGATCCCTGGACCTGGACAGGTACCTGGGAAGTTTCTTGTTTAGATGAGAAGCCATCAGATCTATTTCTGGAAGACCCCACATCTGAACAACCTGAGAAAACACATCTGGATGGAGGGACCACTCCCCTGGATGTAAAGTCTGACGGCTGAGATAATCCACTTCCTAATGGTCTAAACCTGGGATATGAACCGCAGAGATTAGAAAGGAGCTGGATTCCGCCCAAGCAAGTATCCGGGATACTTCTTTCATAGCTTGGGGATTGTGAGTCCCACCCTGATTGACATATGCCACAGTTGTGATATTGTCTGTCTGAAAACAAATGAACGGTTCTCTCTTCAACAGAGGCCAAATCTGAAGAGCCCTGAAAATCGCATGGAGTTCCAAAATATTGATTGGCAATCTCGCCTCTTGAGATTTCCAAACCCCTTGTGCTGTCAGAGATCCCCAAACAGCTGCCCAACCTGAAAGACTTGCATCTGTTGTGATCACAGTCCAGGTTGGACGAACAAAAGAGCCCCCTAGAACTATATGATGGTGATCTAACCACCAAGTCAGAGAAAGTCGAACATTGGGATTTAAGGATATTGTGATATCCTTGTATAGTCCCTGCAGCATTGGTTGAGCATACAAAGCTGGAGAGGTCTCATATGAAAACAAGCAAAGGGGATTGTGTCCAATGCTGCAGTCATGAGACCTAAAACTTCCATGCACATAGCTACTGAAGGGAATGACTGAGACTGAAGGTTCCGACAGGCTGAAACCAATTTTAAACGTCTCTTGTCTGTTAGAGACAGAGTCATGGACACTGAATCTATCTGGAAACCTAAAAAGGTGACCCTTGTCTGAGGAATCAAAGAACTTTTTGGTACATTGATCCTCCAACCATGTTTTCGAAGAAACAAAACTAGTTGATTCGTGTGAGATTCTGCAGAATGTAAAGACTGAGCTAGTACCAAGATATCGTCCAAATAAGGAAACACTTACAATACCCCGCTCTCTGATTACAGAGAGTAGGGCACTGAGAACCTTTGAAAAGATTATTGGAGCTGTCGCCAGGCCAAAAGGAAGAGCGACAAATTGGTAATGCTTGTCTTGAAAAGAGAATCTCAGAAACTGATAATGATCTGGATGAATCGGAATATGAAGATATGTATCCTGTAAGTCTATTGTGGACATGTAATGCCCTTGCTGAACAAAAGGCAGAATAGTCCTTATAGTCACCATCTTGAAAGTTGGTACTCTTACATAACGATTCAAAATTTTTAGATCCAGAACTGGTCTGAATGAATTTTCTTTCTTTGGGACAATGAATAGATTTAAACCCCAGACCCTGTTCCTGAAACAGAACCGGCATGATTACCCCTGAAAGCTCCAGGTCTGAATCAAACTTCAGGAAAGCCTGAGCCTTTACTGGATTTGCTGGGATGCGTGAGAGAAAATATCTTCTCACAGGAGGTCTTACTCTGAATCCTATTCGATACCCCTGAGAGACAATACTCAGAATCCATTGATTTCATACAGAATTTGTCCAAACATCCTTGAAAAATCTTAATTTGCCCCCTACCAGCTGAGCTGGAATGAGGGCCGCACCTTCATGCGGACTTGGGGGCTGGCTTTGGTTTCTTAAAAGGCTTGGATTTATTCCAATTTGAAGAAGGTTTCCAATTGGAAACAGATTCCTTGGGGGAAGGATTAGGTTTCTGTTCCTTAATTTGTCGAATGGAACAAAAGCGGTTAGAAGCTTTAGATTTACCCTTAGGTCTTTTATCCTGAGGCAAAAACTCCCTTCCCCGCAGTGACAGTTGAAATAATCGAATCCAACTGAGAAAAAGAAAGAGATAGCAATCTAGACTTAGAAGTCATGTCAGAAGTCATTCCAAGATTTAAGCCACAAAGCTCTTCTAGCTAAAATAGCTAAAGACATAGATTTAACATCAATTTTGATGATATAAAAAATGGCATCACAAATAAAATGATTAGCATGTTGAAGCAAGCGAACAATGCTAGACAAATTAGAATCCAATTCTTGTTGCGCTAAATGTTCCAGCCAAAAAGTTAATAGAGCTGCAACATCAGCCAAAGAAATTGCAGGCCTGAGAAGATGACCAGAATATAAATAGGGTTTCCTTAGAACTGCTATAGTACTCGATAATGGTGCATTGATGTATGCTATGGTATCTTACAATGCTATTAATTGTATTCTATATTATTTCACCCTGCGTGGTGTTTTTTTTGTTATGTTGTTTGTTTTCTTTTGTCTACAATACCACATGTTGGTTATAAATAAAATATTAAAAAAAAAAAAAAAGATTCAAGTTTCCTATCTAAAGGATCTTTAAAAGAAGTACTATCTTCCATAGGAATAGTAGTACGTTTATCAATAGTAGAGATAACCCCATCAGCTTTGGGGATCTTTTCCCAAAACTCCAATGTAACTGCTGGCAAAGGATACAATGTTTTAAACCTTGAAGAAGGAATAAAAGATGTACCAGGCCTATTCCATTCCCTAGAAATCATATCAGAAATAGCATCAGGAACTGGAAAAACTTCTGGAGTAACCACTGGCAGTTTATAAACAGAATTTAAACGTTTACTAGTCTTAATATCAAGAGGACTAGTTTTCTCAATATCCAATGTAATCAACACTTCTTTTAACAAAGAACGAATGTACTCTATTTTAAATAAATAAGTAGATTTGTCAGTGTCAATATCTGAGGAAGGATCTTCTGAATCAGATAGATCTTTATTAGAGGAGGATAATTCAGTATGTTGTCGGTCATTTGAAATTTCATCAAATTTATGAGAAGTTTTAATAGACCTTTTACGTTTATTAGAAGGCGGGATGGCAGACAGAGCCTTCTGAATAGAATCAGCAATAAAATCTTTTAAATTCACAGGTATATCTTGTACATTCGATGTTGAAGCAACAACAACAGGCAATGCACTATTACTGATGGACACATTATCTGCATGTAAAAGTTTATCATGACAACTATTACAAACCACAGCTGGAGAAATAATCTCCACAAGTTTACAACAAATGCACTTAGCTTTGGTAGAACTGTTATCAGGCAGCAGGGTTACAACAGTGATTTCTGAGACAGGATCAGATTGAGACATCTTGCAAATGTAAGAGAAAAAACAACATATAAAGCAAAATTATCAATTTCCTTATATGACAGTTTCAGGAATGGGAAAAAAATGCAAACAGCATAGCCCTCTGATAGAGAAAAAGGCAAGGGGCATATAGGAATGGGGTTTTAAATAATGAAAATATCTGGCACCAAGTATGACGCACAACAAAAACAGAATTTTTTTTTGGCGCTAACAACATCCGGAAATTACACACTCGCGTCATCAAAGAAAAATCGAACGTAATTTCACGCCAAAATAATATTGCGCCAAAAATGACGCAATATACTTTGGCATTTTGCGCCCTCGCAAGCCTAAGTTTGCCCGCAAATTAAAAAAAACAGTCAATTGAAAAAAGACTATACCGCAGGTAAGAAAATTTTTTTTTCCTAAAAAATGCATTTCCCAGATATGAAACTGACAGTCTGCAAAAGGAAATATACTTAAACCTGACTCATGGCAAATATAAGTACAATACATATATTTAGAACTTTATATAAATACATAAAGTGCCAAACCATAGCTGAGAGTTTCTTAACTAATGAAAACATACTTACCAAAAGACACCCATCCACATAGCCAAACCAGTACTGAAACGGTTATCAGTAGAGGTAATGGAAGAGTATATCGTCGATCTGAAAAGGGAGGTAGGAGATTAATCTCTACGACCGATAACAGAGAACCTATGAAATAGATCTCCCGTGAGGAAAACCATAGCATTCAATAGGTGATACTCCCTTCACATCCCTCTGACATTCACTGTACTCAGAGAGGAATCGGGCTTCAAAATGCTGAGAAGCGCATATCCACATAGAAATCTTAGCACAAACTTACTTCACCACCTCCATAGGAGGCAAAGTTTGTAAAACTGAATTGTGGGTGTGGTGAGGGGTGTATTTATAGGCATTTTGAGGTTTGGGAAACTTTGCCCCTCCTGGTAGGATCGTATATCCCATACGTCACTAGCTCATGGACTCTTGCCAATTACAAGAAATAAAATAAGATTTTTCCTCACTTAATATATCCCCTCATTTTTAACCAGTCATTTTAAACCACACACATTATATTGGGTTCTGATCAAGTGGCACAGGAGACTTTACTTTTCATTATTGATTCAAATGAGAAGCCATCAGATCTATCTCTGGGAAACTCCAAAGATCCACAATCTGATGGAACACATCCTGTTGAAGAGACCAGTCCCCTGGATGCAGAAACTGACGACTGAGATAATCAGCTTCACAGTTGTTCACTCCTGGAATATGAACTGCAGAGACTACATGAGTTGACTTCTGCCCATGAGAGCATTTTAGACACTTCCTTCATGGCTAGGGAACTGTGAGTTCCTCCCTGATGATTGACATGAGCCACTGCTGTGACATTGTCTGATTGAGATTCCCTTTTCAACAGAGGCCAAGTCTTAGAGCCCTGAAAAAAGCATAGAGTTCTAGAACATTTATTGGCAACCCCACCTTCTGAGGGGTTCACCCCCTTGTGCCTTCAGAAACGCTTAAACAGCTCCCCATCCTGAAATACTTGCATCTGTAGTGATCGCAGTCCAGGTAGGATAAGCAAAAGAAGCCCCCTTAATAATGAACTGATAATCCAGCCACCAAGTCAGAGACTGACTTGTACTGCGATCCAGAAAAGTCTTTTGAGATAGCAGACTATGATCCCTGCACCACTGATGAAGCATACAAAGTTGAAGATGTCTCGAGCAAATGGAATTGCATCTGAAGCTGCAACCATGAGACCCAGTACTTCCATACAAATAGCAACAGAAGGAAAAGAGAGGGACTGAAGGTTCATACAGGCTGACACCAATGTTTTCCTTTTCTGATGTTAGAAAATGACTCATGGAGACAGCAGAAAAGTAACCCTTGGCTGAGGCGCCAAAGAACTCTTTGGAAAATTGATCTTCTAACCATGCTGTTAAAGAAACCAAAAACAATATTGGTATGAGATTCTGCTAAAGGCAACACTCAGAAACTGGTAATGTTCCCTGTGGATTGGAACATGAAGATAAGCATCCTTTAAATATATTGAGGACATTCATGCAGACGAAGTAGGAGCAGCATAACAGTAGACCAGGACTTAAGCCATAAATCTCTTCTAGAAAGGACTGCAAAGGACATGATTTTGAGATTAATTTTAATAATATCAAATACAGCATCACAAATAAAGGAATTAGCTCTTGAGTAAAACCAAAAGATCTTCACTGGCAGAATCATTAGAATACTGTTCTGAAAGAATAGACAACCTGTAAGAAGAAGCAGTAGCTATATCAGCGATGGAGATAGCAGGCCTAAACAAATACCCTGCTTGCAAAAAGGCCCTTCTAAGAATGGATTCTAATTTCCTATCTAAAGGGTCCTTTAAAAAAGTTTCCCACACTTCAACTTTAGAGGCAGGTAAAGGATAAAACTTTTTAAACAGACAGTATACACCAATTTTCATATAACTGCATGTAATAGACACTACTATAAAGACGAATATGCAGATACCGATATAAAAATCCAGTATAAAACCTTTTAAAAACTTACTTAAAAGCTCCCAATTTAGCAGTTGATGAGGCTAGGCTGGGACACCCAGTGAAACAGGCTTAAAAAGCAGGAAGAGCAGACCCTCCCCTGCATAAGAAAAGACCCATTACACAAACAGGAGCAAGCAGGAGTCTGTAGACATCAGTATACATCTAAAACCTTGGGGCTTGGTTAGGAGTTTGAAAATCAGCAAAACTATACATTTTTACAAAAACACCCCCAGAAGGGCTACATAAATGGATCATCTACAAAACCTTTATGCAAAGAAAAAGCTACAATGTCCCTTTTAACCTTGCAGAAGGATTAAAAGAATTACCTAGCTTAGACCATTCCATAGAAACTATCTCAGAGACAGCAACTTGAATAGGAAAAACCTCAGGGGTTTTAGCAACAGTTTAAAAAACTGAATCTAAAAGATTAGAAGGCTTATTCTCCGAACCCTTAGAATATTTAACCCCTAAAGTAAAAACCTCTTTCAAAAAAAGAAGTGGTGTTCAACTTTAAACAAAAAAAGAGGAGAGGATGTATCAGTTTCAACATCAGAGGAAACCTCCCCCTCTGGATAAACAACAGTATTCCTGGCCTCAGGAAACTGCTATTAGGAGGTAAATTCTGAACTGACCTTTTATGCTTCCTTGAAGGCGGGAGAGAGCTGCCAACACTTCAGAAACTGTAGATTCTAAGGTAGATTTAGGGACAGAATCAGAAAGCACCATTATAGCATTTAACTATAATAGCGCCCCTTTTAAAGAAGCTATATAAAACGTATAAACTCAAAGCGCGCTAAGACGAACTGTAAAATAAACCAGGGAAAAAGTAAACTCCACATCCAAAGCCTGAATAACGCTCAGCTGAATAGGAAGATGTGCGTGAAAACTCAACTGTTATGAGGGATTAGTGAGCCAAACTCAAATTGCGCGTACCAAAAGGCAAACATGTGCTATCCTGACGCTCGCAGACCTGAAGGCTGATGCGTGGTAAAAATCAGACACGTGCACAACCTAAAAGTCCCAAAAAATCTGATGCGTGCAAAAAATCTAACACAAGGGAATAATATATAGATTCTGTCCCAAGGGCTGTATATATAGATAAGTATATAACTATAGATACCCACCCACATAAGGCTATAGAGTGTCATATAGATAAAAATATTATTCTTATCCACACTCATCTACTAGTAAACCAGTAGAAAGCCAAACCAGTACGGAAACATATCAGCAGAGGTTATGGAATAGGAGTAAATTATATATCCACAGAAGGCGGCAAAAGACAAGTCCCTGTGAAAAATTATGGAACGTCCGATGAGGTGAAAAAAACCATACCCCAAATACATCCCTCTGAGGTGAAAACTTGCCTCAACATAGACTGAAACCCCCTCTCTCTGAAGAATCAAATGCACATCTATATTCTTCAACAATCTCCAGTGTTGGCGAAGACAAGACTGAGGTGAAAGAGGTTTTATAGAGCTCTTGAGATTTGGGAATCTTTGGCTCCACCCAGTGGTAGGGAAGAGTAATTCCCAGGATTAATGGATTGTGGAATCAACACCTGTATGAAACAAATCTTATGCGCTATCTGAATCGGGAAAATTGAATTTTCGCTTTACTGTCCCTTTAATTTATGTAAAAATAGAAGAGGCTCCTTTGCTTAAAACGTGACCCTTTTGAACAGATGCACTAAACTTATTTTTTTCTTACAAACTATATATAATAAAAAACTAAAGGGATATGAAACCCAAAATGTTCATTTTGTGATTCAGAGACTTCATACAATTTTCCCATCTAGTTCTTTTATAAAATTTGCTTCATTCTCATGGTATTATTTCTTGAAAAGCATACCTAATGTAAGCAGCGTGCACTTCTCTGGAGCACTTCATGGCAGCCAATAATGTTGCCATATAGTTGTCTTGCAATAGTTAAAGTAAAATAGTTAAAGGAAGGGTAAAGTCAATGCTATTTGCGATGCATCAATGCAAAATATATATAAATGCAAGTTCAAACATTAGTTTTTTTTTTAGATATATGCATTATATTTTATTCACCTCTTCTATTCTTTCTCCGTTACGAGAGCCAACTCCGGCCCATGTTAGATTTAGTTTTCATCTCAGTGACGTGTGCAGCAATCCTACCTGCTGTATACGTCACTGCCTCTGCCCTCTCCCAATATGGCCATTAAAGAGCGAATGGGCAAATTTCGATTTGTCAATGAACAAAGTAAACATTGAATCACGAGATTCATTGTTTACTTCGTTCACGGATAGCGCACAAGAACGAGTTGTTCCCCCATCAAAAAACGAGCATTGAAAGCCCGACAATTTAGATTAAGTGGAGTACGCATGTGCAAAAAAAATTGTGGACGTGCATTGTGTATAAATAACATCTTGTTATTTATAACCTGCGGCTAAGGAATTTAGTTTGCACATGCGCATATGTAACCGCAACGCTATTGCCTCCCATAATGACGTGGGCAAACAAGCCCGTAGACACGCATTTTCATTGGACGTGTTAGAGATAATGATTTATTGCTGCGAGGGGGGCCGGCGGGGGATCGCGGCGAACATAGGGGTAAATTATAGATTATCTTTATATTTTACATAGACTACATTAGATGAAAATAGGTTTGGAAATTAATTCAGTGACAAACTAATGGTTAGTAAACAATGTTAGAATAGTGTTTACCATTCCTTTAACCCTTAATGACCGAGAACGTGCTTGCTTCCAGCTGCTTTCCGGTTATTGCAGTGATGTCTCGATATCGAGGCATCCTGCAATAACCCTTTTTAGCCATCCGATGCAGAGAGAGCCACTCTTCTGTGGCCCTCTCTGCACCGGACATCGATGGCCGGTATCGTTGGTGGGTGGGAGCCGGTGTGGGAGGCGTGTGGCGGCCATCGATGGGCCTTGTGATGTGGAGGGGGGCGTGATCGTGGGCGGGGATGGCCAAGGGCGCACACGGATGCGTGCACGGGGAGGGAGCGGGTGGGAACCGCTACACTACAGAAATATTGGTGTTAAAAGTGGGAAAAAGGGGGGAATAGATTTTATTAAAAAATCAGTAAGGGGGTGGGGGGTTGGTCTGTGGGGGGGGGGGGAAGCTACACTACAGAAAAAAAAACGAAAAAAAATAAATAAAACCCATTTTCTTGCAAACTGGGTACTGGCAGACAGCTACCAGTACCCAAGATGGCCCCCAATAAGGCAGAGGGGGAGGGTTAGAGAGCTGTTTTGGGGGGGGGGGGATCAGGGAGGTTGGGGGCTAAGGGGGGATCCTACATAGCAGCATATGTAAATATGCTAAAAAATTTAAAAAAATCATACTTTTTATTTTAGTACTGGTAGACTTTCTGCCAGTACTTAAGATGGCGGGGACAATTGTGGGGTGGGGGAGGGAAGGGAGCTGTTTGGGAGGGATCAGGGGGTGTGATGTGTCAGGGGGGAGGCTGATCTCTACACTAAAGCTAAAATTAACCCTGCAAGCTCCCTACAAACTACCTAATTAACCCCTTCACTGCTAGCCATAATACACATGTGATGCGCAGCAGCATTTAGCGGCCTTCTAATTACCAAAAAGGAACAGCAAAGCCATATATGTCTGCTATTTCTGAACAAAGGGGATCCCAGAGAAGCATTTACAACTATTTGTGCCATAATTGCACAAGCTGTTTGTAAATAATTTCAGTGAGAAACCTAAAGTTTGTGAAAAAGTGAACAATTTTTTTTATTTGATCGCTTTTGGCGGTGAAATGGTGGCATGAAATATGCCAAAATGGGCCTATATCAATACTTTGGGATGTCTTCTAAAAAATAAATATATACATGTCAAAGGAATTTTCAGGGATTCCTGACAGATATCATTGTTACAATGTAACTATAGCTAATTTTGAAAAAAAGTGGGTTGGAAATAGCAAAGTGCTACTTGTACTTATTGCCCTATAACTTGCAAAAAAAAGCAAAGAACATGTAAACATTGGATATTTCTAAACTCAGGACAAAATTTAGAAACTATTTAGCATGGGTGGTTGTAGATGTGTAACAGATTTTGGGGGTCAAAGTTAGAAAAAGTGTGTGTTTTTTTTTCCATTTTTTCATCATATATATATTTTTTTTTTATAGCAAATTATAAGATATGATGAAAATAATGGTATCTTTTGAATGTCCATTTAATGGCGAGAAAAACGGTATATAATATGTGTGGGTACAGTAAATGAGTAAGAGGAAAATTACAGCTAAACACAAAAACCCTGCAAAAATGTAGAAATAGCCTTGATCCCAAACGGACAGAAAATGGAAAAGTGCTGTGGTCATTAAGGGCTTAAAGGGCCACTAAAGTCAAAATTAAACTTTCATGATTCAGATAAACCATGCAATTAAAAAAATGTCCACAACTGTTCATAGTTGATATTTCCATTATAAAAATGTGCACATTATTTCTATATTCACACTTTTTGATACTCCAGCTACTGAGCATGTGCAAAAGTGCACGGTATATACAAACCCTCTATTCTAGGGATCATATTAAACGGATAATAAACCCAATTTTTTTTCTTTAATGATTCAGATGGGGTATACAATTTTAAGCAACTTTCTAATTTACTCCTATTATCAATTTTTCTTTGTTCTCTTGCTATCTTTATTTGAA
The DNA here is from genome assembly GCF_027579735.1 of Bombina bombina. Taxonomy (NCBI): domain Eukaryota; kingdom Metazoa; phylum Chordata; class Amphibia; order Anura; family Bombinatoridae; genus Bombina; species Bombina bombina. Next base: position 542,739,549 of record NC_069503.1, read on the forward strand.
AAGCAGAAATGTAAAGCTTCGGAGCCGTCCCATTTTTGGTTCAGCACCTTGGTAGTGCTTACTGATTGGTGGCTACCAAACATGGGCTGGCTCCTAATCTTTACATTCCTGCTTTTAAAATAACGATACAAAATCCAGGAGGCAGCCACACCATACAAAAGTAATTATTTATTTAGTATACAAGCAGAAATTTCTGCTTATGTACTAAATAAATACTTTTGTATGGTGCAGATTTTGTACACATTTTATGGGCCTGGAGTGTGGACCCTGCAGCAAGCACATATTCTGGACACTGGTGCTGAATTACTTTGTTTGTTTTAAAATAAAGATAGCAAGAGAACAAAATCGTTCCTGGCATGTCCTCTGGGGTTTCAAGCAGTGGAAGCGATCATGATCGCTTCCAGCCGCTTTCAAGGTATTGCAGTGAATACTGCAATACCTTTTTTACCCACCGATGCAGAGAGGGACACTCTGTGTCCCTCTCTGCATCGGCCAGCAATGGTGCCGATCGTTGGTGGGAGCCATTACAGGGAGACGGCTCATTGCTGGCGGATATACGCCAGAGGGGGGCGTGATCGGGTGCAGGGGCACCGGGAGTGCGCACTGAAGCAGGATCGTGCATAAGGGCGGTGGCGGAAGCACGCACTGGGGCGGGAACAGGTGGGACGTATGCACTATGGAACGTATGGAATTTTAACATATGCAGGGAGAGAGTAATCTGAGCGCAGAAGCCGCTCAAACAGTATTGCAGTGATGCCTCGATGTTGAGGCATCCTGCAATACTGTTCCTGACTGCTGGGCTCCATTTTGATCGTTCCCACAGAGCGATCACTTCCGGTTTGACTCCACGTGGAGTCCAGCAGTCAGGCAGAGCATCAGAAGCTATCGGGCAGGCTTCTGATGCTCTGTAAGTGTGCTAAGTGCCTTGGTTAATAAATCACTGGCTCTTACACAAAAATACTTTTTTGCTCTGCATTTTGTTAGGGGTTAATTTTTTTTAGTAATTTTTTGTGACACCCAAAGGCTCTTTTCAGAGCCATTTAGTTAATTTAAATTGTGTGTTAATTTTTTTTAGTAATTAACCCCTAGCTTGTCAGTGATCACTATAAATCACTGGCTCTTACACAAAAGCACTTTTTTTTGCTCTGTGCATTTTTTTTTAGTAATTTTTTTGTGACACACAAAGGCTCTTTTCAGAGCCATTTAGTTAATTTAAATTTAAATTTTGTGTTGATTTTTATTTTTAGTAAAAAAAATTCTCTGTGACAGATAAAAAATAAATCATGTCACATAGAACATATACTGCTGAGGAGGCATATGCCATCCTTGTGTCAGAGTCAAACGCCTCTATGTCAGACTCAGACCCCAATTTTGACCCTGCCATGTGCTCAGATACATCATTAGATACAGTCTCATCTGTGGCTGCTACCCCCCCCCCTGCCAGAAGGAGACGTGTTGCCCCAGCTGCCATTGCTACTGAAGTGTGGGTAATGCCTCATCTCCAGAGGCCAGATATCCCACCCTTCACAGAAAATCCTGGCATAAATGTGGATATGGCCGGATTTATCCCCCCCAGCAGTTTATGGAGGTGTTTCTGGGCGATGATGTATTGGGGAACATTGTCGCCCAAACTAATTTATATGCCCATCAGTTCCGTGCTGCAAAGCCTGACAGTTTTTTGGCAAAGCAGCAATGGGCCCCCGTCGATGTGCCAGAATTTAAAAAATTCTGGGCATTGACTATGCTGATGGGTATCATAAAGAAACCCTCCATCCGCTCCTACTGGAGCAGTAGCCCCATTTGCTCTACCCCCATTTTCTCCCAAAGTATGTCGAGGAAGAGGTATGAAATTATTCTACATTTCATGCACTTCAGCGACAACAGCCTGTGCCCCCCTATGGAGCATCCCCAGTTTGACAGGCTGTATAAAATCCACCCTCTGATTACCCACTTTGCTGCCAGGTTTGCAGAGGCTTATACACCTGGAAGGAATATATGTGTGGATGAATCCCTGATGAAGTATAAGGGCAGGCTGGGATTCAAGCAGTATATTCCTTCCAAGCACTCCAGATATGGAGTAAAGGTCTATAAGCTCTGTGAGAGCGAGACCGGGTATATTCAAGCCTTCCGGGTGTATGAGGGAAAGGATAGCCACCTTGACCCTCTCCAGGTTGCCCAAAACATATGGGAACCACTGGCAAGATTGCCTGGGACCTGATATTACCCCTAATGAACAAAGGTTACCACTTGTATTTATATCATTTTTATACAAGTGTCCTTTTGCTTTGATACAGTAGCTTGCGGTACAATTAAAAAGAACCGCACAGGTTTCCCAGGACAACTTGCACGCACCCGGCTACAAAAGGGGAAGACCGCAGCTCTGCGCCAAGATGAGCTGTTGGCACTTAAGTACAGAGACAAGAAGGATGTGTACCTTCTTACCACCATCCACGAGAGGACTGAGGAGGTCTCTGTACGTGGCAGACCTGAGAGCATAGGGAAGCCAGTGTGCATCAAGGCTTATAACTGGCATATGGTTGGGGTTGATCTGGCAGATCAGCTGCTGCAGCCCTACCTAATTATGCGGAGGTCAAGGGTCTGGTACAAAAAGGTTGCAATGTACTTAATGCAGATTGCAACCCACAACGCTTTTTTGTTGTTCAAAAAAACAAACCCCGGAATGAAACTGATTTATAGTTTCAGCTACAGATCATTTTGGGGATTTTGTACCAAGATGCACCTGCTCCCCGGGCGGTGATGGGAGAGAGCAGAGTTGGGGCTACTCTTTTTTTATTTTTAAAATCCCCCCTACTGCCGTAAAGCAGAAACCTAAAAAAAAAAATGCAGTCTGTACTGTTGTGGTTTTTTTCGGGGGGGGGGGGGGGGGGGGGTTGCTTATGTTTACTGTTACTGAGTTTGTTTGTTTTTGTTTTTTTACTGTTACTGTGCCAGTGTTTTACATTTCACTGTTCTATTTTTAAGTTCTAAAATTAGTGTTGTATATTACCAAAACCCCTGTCAAACCTATGCATGGGGGGCATGGGTGTACTCAAGGGGTCTTGCAGAAAACAACCTGGAGTGTTTTCTTGCAATAACTTAGAAAAAGCTCTCCTAAATCATAGTCAAAAAGCAGTGTGTGTGTAAAAATGAAAATTGAAAAATTACCACCATACACTTTCTCCAATTTTTTTAGCCAAAACGGTTGCATCAAAGCACTCCATATACAATACCTTGGGGTGTCAACGTTTCAAATATATACACTTTCATGGCAGCAAATAAAACTGGGGTATGAAATAGGCCCAAAACTAAAGATAGGCCTATCAGAACAAATAATCTCACTTTCAACTCAAATTACAAGTCATACAATTGTAACTGAACCTTTCCAAAGTCCTGGCAAACCTATGCATGGGGGGCATAGGTGTACTCAGAAGGTCTTGTAGCAGTAAACAACCTGTAGTGTTTTCTTGCAATAATTTAATACAAGCTCTCCTAAATCATAGTCAAAAAGCAATGTGTGTGTAAAAATGAAAATTACCACCATACACTTTCTCCAATTTTTTTTAGCTAAAACGGTTGCATCAAAGCACTCCGTATACAATACCTTGGGGTGTCAACGTTTCAAATATATACACGTTCATGGCAATAAATAAAACTGGGGTTTGCAATAGACTCCAAACTAAAGATAGGCCTATCAGAAGAAATACTCTCACTTTCAACTCAAATTACAAGTCATACAATTGTAACTGAACCTTTCCAAAATCATGTCAAACCTATGCAAACCAATACCTTGGGGTGTGAACTTTTCAAATATATGCACATTCATGGTAAGCAAATAAATTGGGGTATGTAAAAAGGCCCCCAAAAAGACGATAGGCAAAGAAGATATGTTAAATGTGAAAAAAAATCACAAACACATGTCAGACATTTGGCATTGCACCCCCAAACAAGCCAACACACCTATGCATATGTGGTATCACTGTACTCAGGAGATATGGTGAACACATATTGGGGTGTTTGGCAGGAACACATAACAGGAGCTGAGAATCCATGCCTAAAGTACAATGTGTGTGAAAAATGACACAAAAAAATGACTGCCCAATAGTTTGACAAAGACTGGTGGTTGAATTAGTGCATGGAAAGTGTTAAAATACCATTTTCAAATACCATATGGTGTCTACTTTTCAAAAATATATGGTTTGATGGGGTAAATTACATTGGTCGGCTTCAGAAATGACCCAAATAGGACATGGGTGCATGGGATGTGAAAATGCCAAGTTGAAAAACTGGAATGCGCCCCCTAAAAATAAGGCTTTTTAGCCCCCAGAGAACCCAACACAGCTATACATGGGTGGTATCAGATGTTGTTGAACACATATTGAGGTGTTTTTTGGCAGTAACAAATAACAAGAACTAAGAATCCATCCCTAAAGTACAATGTGTGTGTGTGAAAAATAACACAAAAAAATGACTACCCAAAAGTTTGACAAAGAATGGTGGTTGAATTATTGCATGGAAAGTGTTAAAATACCAGCATTTCAAATACCCTAGGGTGTCTACTTTTCAAAAATATATGGTTTGATGGGGGTAAATTACATTGGCTGGCTTCAGAAATGTCCCAAATAGGACATGGGTGCATGATGACACGTGAAAATTCCAAGTTGGAAAACTGGAATGCGTCCTTTAAAAATAAGGCTTTTTAGCCCCCAGAGAACCCTACACACCTATACATGGGTGGTATTACTGTACTCAGGAGATGCTGCTGAAGAAATATTGGGGTGTTATTTGGCATTAACCCTTAATGTTCTCAGTAAATATAATCTTAAATTGCTATTTTGTCAAACTTTGGCATAGATTGGTGGTAAAATGGTTGCATGGAAAGAGTCAAAATACCCCATGTTTAATACCGTAGGTTGTCTTCTTTTAAAAAATATATAAGGGTTATTCAGGGATTCCTGACAGATATCTGTGTTACAATGTAATTATTGCTAATTTTGAAAAAAATGGTTTGGAAATAGCAAAGTGCTACTTGTACTTATTGCCCTATAACTTGCAAAAAAAGCAAAGAACATGTAAACATTGGGTATTTCTAAACTCAGGACAAAATTTAGAAACTATTTAGCATGGGTGTTTTTTGGTGGTTGTAGATGTGTAAGAGATTTTGGGGGTCAAAGTTAGAAAAGTTTTTTCTTTCTTTCCATTTTTCATTTTTTTTTTTATAGTAAATTATAAGGTTTAATGAACATAATGGTATTTTTAGAAAGTCCATTTAATGGCGAGAAAATGGTATATAATATGTGTGGGTACAGTAAATAAGTAAGAGGAAACTTAAAGCTAAACACAAACACCGCAGAAATGCAATAGAAGCCCTGGTCCCAGACGGTCAACAAATGGAAAAGTGTTCTGGTCATGAAGGGGTTAAAAGCATTCTTGCAAAACTCATACAAAATAGTGCTCCAGGCACATGCACGCTCCTTAGCTTATCTACCTGATTTCAACTGATGATACCAACAGAGTGAAATACATTTGATAACAGAAGCAAATTGAAATAAAAAATAAATTGCTTAATAAAAAACTAACACTCTATATAAATCATGGAGGAAAAATGTTGGGTTTCATGTCCCTTTAAGAAGAAATTATTAAAATAATAAAGTAAGTAGTTTTATGAGACAACTATAATGAATTAGAAACATTTCTGTAATTGCAAATTGTTAATGTAAAACAAAACCAATTTATGAACAAAATAAAAAGTCAATGTCATGTCAAATATGTTTAATTTGCAAAATAATTGATGGCAAAATAAAATATTTACATCACATACTGAGTGAACATAAGCGCTCTGTACAAAGAAATATACATGCAAAATAAGTAAAAAATAAAATGAAAATAAAACACAAATAATAATAATATAACAACAACAACACAAACAATGTAATGAGGTTTGGTATGATTACACATCCAGTTTTACTTTTAAAATGTTTCTGTACAATTTTACAAAATAAAAACAATAAATAGAATAACAGTTGGATTATGCAAATCTATATCTAGTTGAACGGTCAGTTACAGAATAAGGCTTACTTTGTAACCACTCTATGATTCAGTACTATTGTTACTAGGAGTGACCATATTGCCGCTTTACAAAGGGACGCATATGAAAAATACATACAAAACATTTATTTAAACAGCCCTGACATATGTATTTTTCATATGTGTACCTTTTTAAAGCGGCAATATGGTCACCCTAATTATTACCCCCTCTGCTTTCTGAGGTAAATTGTATCATCAAAAATGTTTCTTAAAAAGGTTCATTCACTTTCACGGCTTTTAAAGATCACCCACCAATTTGTTCCACATTGGCCACTTAAAAGGGACATGAAACCCAATTTTTTTTTTCTTTTATGATTCAGATAGATAATACAATTTTAAACAACATTCCAATTTACTTCTATTATCTAATTTGCTTCATTATTTAGATATCCTTTGTTGAAAAAATAGCAATGCACACAAGCTAATCACACAAGGCACCAGACATCAGCTACTGAAGAGAATTAAGCAAATTAGATAATAGAAGTCAATTGGAAAGTTGTTTAAAATTGCATGCACTTTCTAAATCATGAAAGATAAAAATTTGGATTTAGTATCCCTTTAAATAAGGTGCAGTCCTGCATGCTAATTACCAAATTATTTATACTATTTATATTAAGAAATACCACTACCTGAAGCCCAGACGGACACCCAAAAATATATATTTTTAAAGATTTAAGTCACTAATTCCACTTTCACTGTCCTCTATTCTATAATCATAAACAAACAAAAAATTGTTGTGTGCTAAGTGTAGACCCTGCACTTTAATGTCAGCCACAGTTTACCCTCTTATACTATTGCAGGTCAGTGAGCAAGAAAAGTCTCCAAGGGCAAGTCTCTTATAATACAAAATATTGCTACAAATCTTTAAAAAAAAAAGTTGAAATTGCACCTAATTTAGGCATTTAAATCTTAAAATTCTAGCACTCATTGCAACGTATTCCGAAGATGCCTCGTTTACAATAAAATCGGGTCGCAAATTGCAGCCCCCAAAAGACTATAACAGACGTCTACGTAAAGAGTTGTTTTTTCAATTAGTTTTGTTTTAAATTGCATTATAACTGGCTATACATTACACTGGTAATTTTTCTTAAAATTCAAATTTACACAGAATACTTGTTCTGTACGCAGGAATTTTGGCAAACCAATACATGTTGTACTGTGTTAAGGTTTGTTTCTGTGGTAAAAGAACATAATCTACCTCAGTGCTTCTGTGTAGTTTGGTGCTCTAACCTGCACCTATATTAGTACAATAAAGCATATTAACAGTGCTACACAGAGGTTAGCTTTAGTTAAATAAAATCAATAACTAAATAAATAAAATAACATTTCTTTGCTCAAACTTTTAAATGCATTTTTTAACACAATTAGCAAATTGGCTTATATAATAAGCAAAGAATATGTACAATATATAGCCAGTTGTGATGCTTTTAAAATCTTAAGTCTATCCAATCAAACTGACTGACAAAAATGTTCCCTAGTAATGAGTTCTTTAACATATAGCCTATAAAAGGATTTTAATTTCATATGAAAAATTAATTCAGTGTAGAGGGATACTTCCATATTCAAAGAACTGTTTACAATTTGCTTCTGTATGCATTTAGAGGGACAGTCTACACCAAAATTGTTATCGTCAAAAAGATAAAGTCTTTACTACCAATTCCCCAGCTTTGCACAAAAAACATGGTTATATTAATATACTTTATAACATTTAAACCTCTAAATTTCTGCCTGTTTTTAAGCCATCATAAGCTGTCATAAGACAGCTACTTATCACATGCTTTTTTATTTGCCTTTTACAGCAGGAGACTGCAAGTTCGTGTGGGCCGTATAGATAACATTGTGCTTACGCCTGGGGAGTTATTTAAAAGTTAGCACAACACAGCACTAATTGGCTAAAATGCAAGTCAATAGATAATAAATACAAAGTCATGTGATCAGGGGGCTGTCAGAAGATGCTTAGGCACAATGTAGTAACAGAGGTAAAAAGTGTATTAATATAACAGTGTTGGTTATTCAAGACTGGGGAATGGTTAATAAAGGGATTATCTATCTTTTAAAACAATACAAATTCTGGTGTAGACTGTCCCTTTAACGCACATTTTTACCATCATGAACAGTAAGTGCACCTTTTTAATTTCACTTTAAAGGGATACGAAACCCAAAAATTGTATATGTCAGAGCATGCAATTTTAAACAACTTTCTAATTTACGTCTATTATCAACTTTTCTTCGTTTCCTTGGTATATTTTGTCGAAAAGCAAGGATGTATGCTTCGGAGCTGGCCCATTTCTGGAGCACTATTTGGCCGCAGTTTTGCAAGAATGTTATTGATTTTCTATTTCCTGCCATATAGTGCTCTAGATAGCTAGCTAGCTATCTCTCCAACCCAGAATATCATGGGAACAAAGCAAATATGATAGAAGAAGTAGATTGTAAACTTTTTTAAATGGTATACTCTGAATCACAAAAGAACATTTTGGGGTTTTGTATCCCTTTAAGTAAATGTTTATACTGCAATAAATAGCCATATATTGTGTTAAGGTAACATAATAGACTTAACAGCACCTTTAAAGAGATTAAATGATTAAATGTCTAACTATGTAAGTTTTGCTCATCTATCCTTTATGGAGTTAAAAAAAAAAGAAAAAGTCAAGGAAAATAGCTGGCTCTTCTCTGTACCTATATACTTTTTAACCAACTGAAAAATGATTCTGTTATAATCTGTATGTGTATATTTGTTTTTGTTTTTTTGCTTAAGTAAACATAATTGGAGAATTATGGAAATGGATATTATATTTTTGACAAGAGTAAAGAAGAAGAGTAAAGAAGAAGAAAATAATACTTTGGCATTTCAAATAATATGAATATAACATAACACTTATAACATAAAAAAATGTCCCTGTTTCTCACCCAGTTTGCAGTTTGGGAAATAAAATATTGAACAAGACTTATCACAAATCACAAGCACTTACTAAAAAGTTAATGTAAGGTTCTCACATAGAAGATGGTGTCTAGTCAGAAATAAATGATTTTTAGCTTATCTCATACACATGATGTTAAATGTGGGCGATTTTGAAGCTGGGCCAATCAAAATATTATTGCTAATTTAAATAAACATTGAACACCATGCTAATACATAATAAGAATCTGCTATTCACATTACAGAGGCAATGGATAGTTTTCGGCATTTTGTCATAACAGTCTGTTTAGATTTTTGATCCTAAACTCTAATGAGCTAATACAAAATAATCCCAAACCTATAGCAAACTGGAGTTCAAAGTTCTGTCCCATTCTTTCCTCCCTCCAATTTAAGAACTTCCCATGATAAAATTATAAAGCTGAGTGTGCTTTTTCTATATATTTATTACAGTTACAACATAGTTTTTCATAAATAGTTGCATAAAATGTTAAAGCCACAACATTGCACATGATATGAAATAAAAACCTAGGATTCAATGAGTGCATTTACAGTATTTTTATACTCCTATAGAATTCCCTACCCTCAAATCATGAGGAAGTGAAAGGGCATTACAACCATGAAATGACTAAACAAAATGGTTGCCTTTTGTCAGCCATTTTCCCCTAACTTGTTTCCTCACATGTGAAAAATAAAAATAAAAACAGGATAATAAAAGGATTTGAGTGAAGTCAGATAAATTGTCTATTTACATATAAGGCTTATATGTTATCAGAGGAAATTCATTTTTATTGTATGTAAAAGTTTGAGGTTGGATTTACTAAAAGGAGAACCAGTGCAAATCTATGTGAGAAACACAGGCAAAGCAGCGTAAAAAGCAGAATGACCAAGAGAAAATCAAATGTAGCAAACAAAGATTGCTTTGACCGGAGTGTTCAGTCTACGTGATTTGATCCTGGGGTGTCCAGTCTTTAAAATAATTACATAGCTCAACATGATTAGTTGTTTGAATGTGGGCAAAAATTCTTTCCTTTGATAAACCTTGAAAAAAAAGTTAATATTCTGCTTGCAAAATTCATTTCTTTTTCGTTTTAAAAAATAGTGTTTTTGTTCTCGTTTGTTTTTATTATTTTTTTTTTTTTAAATTTATTTATTTTTTGCAGAAACCTGAATAAAATACTGTATTACAGCAAAGCTGTCTTCTGTCCTTTTTAAGCAGAGTACAAAATCTTCTCCACCCCACCAATCCCAACATAGTTGAAATTTAAGAATCCCAAAATAGCTGTGAGTGGATTTTACATTGCAATAATCGCACGATTTACATAGGCCGTCAGTTTTTTTTTAAATTTTCTTTTTCTTTCAATTGAAAAAAAAAAATCATCAAATGATTGGCAGGAGAATTTTACCTCCTTTATAGGAAGTGAAAGAGAATGAGAGCAAATTCTAGCAATATTTCATATTCTTGGCAAAAGCCTGCTTTGCAAGAAGTTTCTAATGCTACCAATGGGTCGAACATCATTCTGGTGTTTACGGCGCTCAATGAATGAAGTCAATCTTGACATGTCTAGGGTGCCACTTATCCTGTGGCAGTTTGGCTGTAGCCATAGCTCCTGAAGTGATATGGCTGCAGAAGGACGCTTCATCTGGTCACCTTGTAATAAGAAGCATACAAACTCTTTGGCCTTCTGGCTAACTCCCTTGAAGTATTCATCTGGGAAGCTAAAGTCCAAGCGACAAATGTTTAGGCACGTCTCCTCCATGCTTTCATCTAAGAAAGGAGACACACCACTGAGAAGGACATATGTGAGAACTCCTACGCTCCATGTATCAGAGGTGAGGGAGACAGGGTTTCCAAGGATGACTTCCGGAGCTGCAAACTCTGCATTGCCCAGCAACTGGTGGATATAGTAGGTGGTATTAAGCTGAACCGCATCACCAAAATCAGATAGTTTGATTGTCGGTTTGGTCAGGCTCTGATCCACAAGAATATTTTCGGGCTAAACAACAATAAAGAGAAAACAAATTTACTAGGTTGCTCACACAAGATTATATTATTTATTGTGAGTTTCATAGCTAAAACTAAGAAATGCACATAAATTAAAAAATAATATTGAGATCATTTTTCATAATCAGAGAAGTTAATTTCTAATTGTGTGACATTTTTTCAGATCTAGCCTTATAATTCTCAGTTGCAATTTGCATTTGTAAATTTTTCAAAAATAGCAACATCAATATCATAGCACTGTTTACAGTATACCAACAACGTAGAAAACATTGCCGTTGGGATGGAGTAGACAGACTGCAGTTTACCTCTTGGCTGTCTGAGGAAGCTGCAAACACTGCTTCACAATGCAACCATCCATGGGATTAACCCTAACCTTAGCCTTAAAGGGAGATTCTAGTAAAAATTAACTCTTGATTCAGATAGGGCATTCCAATTTACTTTTATCATCAAATTTGCTTTGTTCTCTTAGTATTCTTTGTTAAAAGCTAAACCTAGGTAGGCTCATATGCTAATTTCTAAACCCTTGAAGGCTGCCTCTTTTCTCAGTGCATGTTTATAGGTTTTTTTTCAGATAGACAGCGCTAGTTCATGTGTGCCATATATATAACACTGTGCTCACTAACGTGGAGATACGTAGGAGCACTGATTGGCTAAAATGCATGTCTGTCAAAAGAACTGATATAAGGGGGCAGTCTGCAGAAGCTTAGATACAATTTAATCATAGAGGTAAAAAGCATATTAATATAACTGTGTTGGTTATTCAAAACTGGGTAACGGGTAATATAAAGGGATTATCTATCTTTTTAAACAATAAAAAATCATGAGTAGACTGCCCCTTTAAATATAAAGTTATAATTGCAGGCTGCCCCAATAGTGGAGGACTTGCCTGCTATCAAAATTGACAACCTCAAGATTCTTGCACTAGGATGTAATAAGTGGTAAGATATCAAACCATAAGATTATCGTCTGTGATCTAGCCGTCATGAAAAACACAGTTGGATATTATTGCATGCAAAGTCAATCCAATTAATTGATGTGCAGGGAAAATACAGAAAAAAATGGAATATATAAATACAGGTATACCTCACTTTACAGCGCTTGACTTTACAGCGCTTCGCTAATACAGCGCTTTGTAGAGCTGAAGTTCAACCTCCAAGGATTTTGAAACAGTGCTGTAATCATCGCTAGATTGCGAGAAAAGTGACTGACACCATTTTGTTATGCTTAGTTCACTGTTTACAACATTACAGTGCAATCTGTGTCTCAGTGCTATAATTTAGCAAAGTTTACTACAGTAATTGTCACTATTTACAAGTACAGTTTTTATTGAATACAAATTGAATACTGTACTGTGCTGTGCTAGTGTTAAACTAAACGTAGCACTATTGCACCCATAATATAGGTTAGTTCAAACATGTTTTCAAGTTTTTAAACACACTAAAAACTTCCTTGTTTCACTTTAAGGCGGTTTTCACTTTACAGCGGGGCTCCGGTCCCTAACCCGCTGTATGAGCGGGGTATACCTGTATACTTTTCTTTATAACATTTATATATATCTTATTTGTTTGTCAAATATTATACGCATTCACATATATCAGTGATTTTATACCAAGGCATTAGGGCCAGCCCAGGCTTTATGTGCACACTATTCAGAGATCACACTGACAAAGTGGAAGAGATGCCCTCTACAGAGCATGGTATTGCCCAGGGTCAAAAATCTAAGTGATCTCCCACATTCTCATAAATGATAATCCAATGAAAGTACAGTATATAATGCATAGGAGTTAATCTGTTAACTATAAACAAGATATCACAATATTAATTAAAATATGCATTTGATGTTCGTTTTATCTTTCTATGGTAATAGTTGGAAGGGTACTGTACTGAACATATTATTTGTAATGGTTTAATGGATAGTAGCAATGAAAATATATTTTAAAAAAAAATCATAAATATTGTTTATGTTAGATAAAAATCTTTTTTTATCTATTTGTTTTATTTAGGACAACAAATTGTTTGGGGTGGGGGGCTTTTATTGTTAAAAAAGTGGTTACTGCTACTACCTGCATTTACTTACCTTTAGGTCTAAGTGTGCTATTCTACAGTTATGGAGATACTGCAGGGCTTCCAGCACCTCTCGGAGGTATATCGTAATTTTCTCCTCTGTGAGATTTCCCCAGCGCGCTACATAGTCTAAGAGGCGTCCCTGGTCAGCACTGTTTTATTACCAAGAAGAAGAAAAAAAAAAAAACAGAAATTGCCATGAACAAGAGAAGCTCGTTTACAGTATTTTCCGCATTCGCCACAATAAAATTTGCAGATTTGTGCCAATGTTTACAAAAATTGTATGCAAATCTACAAGTGCATTCCCTGCAAAAATGACAGAAATAAAATGATATAACTAGCAGTTCATTGTACAGATATGCTAATAATCTACATGCAACATCACACTTTATATTCATTTATTGGTATTCCACATACATCTCGAGTACTAAGACATAGCTGGTAGGCGTCTCAAAGGTATCGAGAAGACTGATCAGCTGTGGGTGCTGTAAGCTTTGCATGATTCCGAGTTCATGGGTAACCTGGTCTCTCTTCATCAGCTTTTTGTTCACAAATTTGGTGGCAACTGCTCGTCTTGTTACTTTTTGCTCGCACTTCTTAACAACAGAAAATCTGCCCCTAGTTACGAAAATAGAAAAAGAGCGTTACTGAAGTATTAAAGGATTTAGCAGGTGGCCATTATTACAGTATAATGAAATTAGGATATTTTGTTTAAAAGGGGAAAGAGATTAAAGAACAATGAAATTATTACATAAAAGAAAAATAAACACATAAGATTTACCTTAAAACCGCAGCTACTTAACCTCTCTGCCACCTAAAGTGTTGCATCATCCCAATCTAATTGGGATGATTGACAGACCGTGCTTGATTGCAATTGGCCCTGCGCGAGGATAAAATTTACTGCTGCTATAATAATACAGTACATACGATCCCTAGAGGGAAATGCTCAGTGAGTTTCATGTATGTGATATATGTCTGTTAGGAGATATCTGTGTACAATATAAGAGGAGACTGGTAATCTAGCCAATTACCTTTAGTATGTGGAGAAGGACTTATCAAAAGCAACCAATGGCCTTCCAGCTAAGCAGCAGAGCAATCTATTTAGAATAATTTAAATGGTGGATTGTGTAAAAGTAAGGTTTAGAAACATGTACTATAGAGATAGCCCCAACATACAGACAGGGCCGGTGCTACAATAGAGGCAGACTAGTGTTATGGAGTTATTATGCAAATAATGTGACTTTGTTTGTTTATGGTAATATTGCATTGCCTTATACTTCCTGTTTCCTGTTCCTACCTCTGACCTGGATGTAGTTATTCAGTTCAATATGATTCCTCACACTAACAGCTTGTGTCTTTATTTCTATACATGAAACATGGTGTCAGAAGTAACTAAAATCAGGACTGAGCCTCTTGTTTGGAGAACAGCAGCTTTAAGATACAGCACAGCTTTGTGAGTTACAGCCTAAAACGGTTTTTTTTTTTTTTTTCCTGATATTTGAGAGCTTAGAGACTTAAAGACAATATGACTGCCATGAATTGCATACCTCCCCCAGAGGAAATGAGAATCAGTGGGGATTGCAGCAGCAATTGGGAAACTTTCAAAGCTGAGTTTGAAGATTATTCCCTGGCTACAGGGTTGAATGAGAAATCTGCAGCAGTGCAGGCAGCAACTCTGAGAAGGGTCATGGGCAGTGAATGCAGGCATGTGTATAAGCATAATCTGACCCTCACAGCAGAGCAGAAAGAGAATGTTACAGCCATTTTAGATGCACTGGAAGCTTATTTTAAACCTGCTAAAAATGTTATATATGAAAGGTATATGTTTGGATGCTGCAAACAAGAAGAGGGAGAATCTCTTGATAACTTTGTTACACGCTTGAGAGAAAAGGCAGCAACTTGTGAATATGGTACACTAAGAGATGAATTAATAAGGGACAAAATTGTTCTTGGTGTAGCTAGTGAGAGCACACGCAGGCGTCTACTAAGAGAACATGACTTAACTTTAAACACAGCCATTGAAACATGCCGTACAGCAGAGCTCACTGACAGACGTCTAAAAGTTATGGAACAGGACAGACAGCAGACCAACAGCATAAACATTGCAATGCAGCGACAACACATAAGCAAACCGCAGCAACAACGCCGCCAGTTTAGCACAAATACTGCAAACCCTACTGCATGCAAATATTGTGGGACTGTGCATCAAAGAATTAAAGAGCAATGTCCAGCTTATGGGAAGTCTTGTAGGTCTTGTGGAAGAACAAATCACTTTGCTAATGTTTGTTTGTCAAGTAAAAGACAGCCATCACTAGGAAAGTTACACACCATTGAGAACACATCTGCATATGAGGAAGAGCCACACTCAGCTGAAGTGATATACAGTAGTGAATTGATCGGCACTGTGCAAGCCAGAGGAAAGAAATGGTTTGTCACTTTAACTTTAAATAAAAAGCCCCAATCCTGCCAGCTCGATTCAGGAGCAACATGTGATGTAATGTGTTTGAGAGACAAAATGATGTTAGCACCAGAAGTACGTCTACTGCAAAGTGACACCAGACTAAAGTTATACTCAGGTGAGCTTATGAAATCTCTAGGACTCTTCAGGACAGAATGTGTCATACATGGAAGGACACAAAAGCTAGAGTTTGAAATTGTGGAAGCCTGCTATCCGGCTCAACCTGTGAGCGTCTAGGGCTGATGCATTTCTCTATCCCCGCAGAGCTCAACGTGATAGACAATCAATTCAAAGGGCCCTTGACAAACCATTTGCTATTAAAGGAATTCAGTGATGTTTTTACTGGGCCAGTAGAATCTGTACCAGGGGAAGTTCATTTTGACCTTGACATGAGTGTCCCTCCAGTACAATGTGACCCGCGCAATGTGCCAGTGGCCATAAAACAGGCAGTTAAGGCGCAGCTTGACCAGTATGAGGCTGATGGACATTTAGCAACAGTGACTGAACCAACTGATTGGATAAGTAACATGGTGATTGTAAAGAAGCCTGAGAAGTTAAGAATATGCATAGATCCCAAATTCTTGAATCAGGCACTGAGGCGATCTCACTACATCATGCCAACTCTCGAGGATGTTTTGTACAAGCTGCCTAAGGCACGTCTGTTCACGCTTGTTGATGCCCGTGATGCATTTTTACAATGTAAGTTTGATAATGCAAGTAGCTACATGACAACCTTCTGGACTCCCTGGGGCAGAAAAAGATGGCTCAAGTTGCCTTTTGGAGTATCAGTTGCACCAGAGGTGTATCAACGTAAACAACATGAACTATTGGCTGGACTCAGTGGTATTGAACCAATAGCTGATGACATCCTTGTGGTTGGTTGTGGGGACACAGATAGTGAAGCAGAGCAAGATCATGATGGCAAATTATTAGAACTAATGAATCGTTGTAGGCAGGTGAAACTAAGACTTGGCATGAAAAAACTGCAATTCAAGGTCAAAGAGGTCCGCTTCCATGGGCACATACTATCCGTTGAGGGTTTGAAGGCTGACCCAGAAAAAATCAGAGCTATACTGGATATGCCACAGCCAGCGAATGTGTAATCCCTGCAGCGCTTCATAGGATTTGTTACCTACCTATCAAAATTCCTACCACACCTCTCAGAGGTTTGCGAGCCGTAGAGAAGGCTTCTGGACAAGGATGCAGTTTGGCATTGGCTTCCTAAGCATGATAATGCAGTGCAGGACATCAAACGTTTGGTCACAGATACACCTGTCCTGAAGTACTATGATGTGACAAAACCTGTAACTATTCAAAGTGATGCAAGCAAAAGTGGATTAGGGTGTTGCCTATTGCAAGCTGACCAGCCTATCGCTTTTGCTTCAAGGGCACTGACCCTTACTGAGCAAAACTATGCACAAATCGAAAAAGAATGTCTGAGTATTGTGTTTGCCTGCCAGCGCTTTCATCACTACCTCTATGGTCGTGACGAGATCACTGCAGAAACTGACCATAAGCCTCTGATATCTATTTTCAAGAAACCACTTTTGTGTGCACCAAAACGTCTACAGAGCATGTTGCTCACATTACAAAATTATTGCCTAAATGTTGTCTATAAACCTGGACCTGAAATGTACATTAGTGACACTCTTAGCAGAGCTACAGCAGCAAGTAGTTCACCTGAGAGTGCACAACACACAGTTTGCAGTGTTCAACAGGATCTGGATGTCCTGTCGCAGATTAATCATTCAGACTATTTAAACGTCACAGACCAACGATTGCTTCAGATAAGACAGCACACAGAAATTGACGAGAGTTTGCAAGCACTTAAGTATGTTGTTCTGAATGGTTGGCCAGATTCAAAGGCAGAGGTGCCATTAATTGTAAGAGAATATTGGACTTTCCGAGACGAAATCGGCATTCAGGATGGTGTACTGTACAAGGGGTCAAGGGTCATCATTCCTAAATCATTAAGATCGGAGATGCTGACGCGTATTCATGCCAGTCACATTAATGGTGAAGCATGCTATAGACAGGCACGAGATACCCTATATTGGCCTAACATGCAAAATGAGATCAGAGACTTTGTTAGCCGTTGTTCAGCATGCAATGAATATGCGCAGGCACAACAGAAAGAACCCATGATGTCACATGTGCTGCCCATACGGCCTTGGCAAATTGTAAGCATGGATTTACTGAATTATGCTGGGCAAGATTTTCTACTAATCGTTGATCACTATTCTGACTTTTGGGAGATTGAGCTTCTTCCCGACCTGTCTGCTGAAACTACAATCAAGCGTTGTAAAGCACAGTTTGCACGTCATGGACAGCCAGACAGGGTAATCTCAGATAATGGACCTCAGTTTGCATGTGAGCAATTCAGACGGTTCTCTACAGATTGGGGGTTTGAGCATCTTACCTCTTCCCCGCGGCACCCTCAAGCTAATGGCAAAGCGGAATCAGCTGTAAAGATAGTGAAGAATCTTTGCAAAAAGGCCAAGTATGAAGGTAATGACCCATGGAAAGCCATTCTACATTGGAGGAACACCCCAACTGAAGGCATGGACAGCAGTCCTGCACAGCGCTTGATGTCAAGGAGGCTGAAGACTTCATTGCCAGTGGCAAATAAATTACTTGAACCTTGTGTGGTAACAGGGGTACTGGAGAAGCTACGACGGAGGAAACAGATCTCCAAACTGACATACGATGTGTCTGCCAAAGACTTACCTGAACTAAGCATTGGAGAGCCAATCCGTATGAAGCCGCTCCCTGGTGACAGGACTGGTCGCTGGAGACTGGGTACCTGTGTTCAGAGGGTTGCTCCTCGCTCATATCTTGTGGATGTGGAAGGCAGTCTCTACCGCCGCAACCGAGTGGACCTGCGAGTGGCAGAACATCTCACCACACAAGCCTATAAGCATCCGGCACTTGAGCATTCTGAGGCTCTCAATGCACCTAGTCCTACTGGACCACATAAGCAAGGCAGAGACAATACTGCTGTCACATCAGAAGGATACAATGAGGATGCCATAATGCAGCCTCTTATACCAGCAAGTTCTTCCATGCCAAACACACCAGCAGGGAAAGAGGGCAGCTCCTTAAAACCTTCTGGAGCTGAACAACTTCACCCAGGCAAAATCCCTGTGGCCTTGCGTAGTGGTTGAGTTTCAAGACCACCAGATAGACTCAATCTGTAGTGTATCTACCAGTAATGTAGTATGTTATGTTTAAGACTGATCAGGATCTGTTTTAGGTAAATTGTTAGCAAATTTTGGATTGAATGTAAAAAGGGGAGATGTTATGGAGTTATTATGCAAATAATGTGACTCTGTTTGTTTATGGTAATATTGCATTGCCTTATACTTCCTGTTTCCTGTTCCTACCTCTGACCTGGATGTAGTTATTCAGTTCAATATGATTCCTCACACTAACAGCTTGTGTCTTTATTTCTATACATGAAACAACTTGGTGACCACCTTAATATGCCCTTGTAAGGGAGGGGGGGGGGGGGACTTGGTGCAGAACATTGTTTTTTTTTTTTAATGGGCAAATGTATTCCATATTGCTGCCTAACTTGGGTTTCATATCTGTTGTCATAATTACTAGAATTGGAGGGGAATTCACTGAAATATAGGGAGGCAGAGAGTGCAGGTCATCCAGAACAGCTGGAAGCATTGACTGAAATAGCTCACTACACAGCCCACGTGCTCTCTGCAAAACTTTATATGCAAGTATCAGTCTAGGTATAAAGGAGTAAAAGAAAATAGGTTGTCCTGCCTGCAGGTTCATGTGCTTTATATATTGTCATGACAACTAATTTATTATGTAGAGTCACCACTGATTTGCTATGTTGTGCAGAGCCACCACTTTTGTATATTATATTATGCACATCACTAGAACATTTTGTTAAGAAGCAGTATAAGCAGGGTGTATAGATTCTTGGGGGGGGGTGCATGAATTTATATACAAACTTCAATAAAGTATGCTGCAGTGTCATTATGGTCCATAAGCTGAATGGGCTTAGTTTATCATTGCTACATTACAGGATATGTGATTACTAGTGATAATCAGCAAAAGGTTGTGTTTTCCCAGATTTGATTTTAATCCTAATACCACTGTGAGTCACTAAGGGATGTCTGTAAATGCTGGTGAGTACCTGCGAACAGGACCTATGCTTGTATGTTTAATAGCAACAATAATGTAGCAATGCTCAAATGTAATTGAACAATAATAAGATAAGCTTCCAAATGATCAGACTGTTTAAAAACAATAGCAGTTGCACACACATTTAAATGAACATTTGTTATTTTTTCTTTGTTGCATCTAATAGGTATTTTTTATTCTTAAAAGTATCAGTGCTGAGAATATTTTGTCATGCTTTGGGGGAGGTGTCACTATCCACCAATAATAAATGTTGTTCTTATCAGCCAGTTATCTGTCACTAGGGATGAGTTGTGCACCCTACAATAAAAAAATCATTCTTTACTTTATATGAGAGAGTTCTATTTACAAGGTAAAATTATACCTGCCAAGTTCAGCCACTTCACTGTATGCAACATCAAAGTTGTCCTTCCAGATTACCCTCATTCCATCATTACCAGGACCTGTTGTAAAGAAAAAGACGTTACTTCACATATGGAGTTAATATATTATGATTATTGTAAAAACTTTGACTGAAATATGGAACTAACCTAGAACTCTTAAACTGGATGAAGAAGACACTGAACCCATATCGTTTGCAGCTACACAGGTGTATACGCCATCGTCGTCTGTGGTTACACCTATTATCTTTAGTGTTGCCTCACCAAGATCACTGTGAAGAAACCACAACTTAGATTTAAAAATATCTCAATAAAAATGTATGCATCGCAATGTATTTGACATATCTATATGTGTGTGTGTGTATTTATATATATATATATATATATATATATATATATACACACAGTATGTGTGCATATATATATATATATATATATATATATATATGTATGTATATGTGTATGTGTGTGCATATATATATATATATATATATATATATATATATATATATAATATATGTATGTGGGTGTGTATGTATATGTATATACACTTATATATACTGTATATGTATGTATATATATATATATATTTATATATGTGTGAGTGAATATATATATATATATATATATATATATATGTATGTATATACTATATATATATATATATATATATATATATATATACACACACATACACACAAATTATGAAAAAGACATTTTTTTTAGATGATATATGTTTTTGATAACTAACTCAATAAAATTAAACAAATAGAGTATCTAACAAATATACAATACAATATTCTTTGCTCTTTTCGGTACCTATAAGCAATGTTATAGCGTCCATCACTACTCAGGATGTTATTATCGGGACCCTTCCAGGTGATAGATGCCCTAGGACGACCACAGACTTTACATCTTAAGATGACTGTCTCTCCTGTCTCACATGTTACTTCACTCAATGGTACAAGAATCTCTGGAGGAGCTACGAAACAAAAAAAAAAAAATGTATTTAAAAAAAGAAAATAGAAGAATATTCTTATCAATACTCAACAACTCTACCATAGAACTTCCATTACCATGAAATAACAAAGTGACAGTAAAAACCTTGAGATTTGCATATAAAATGTTTAGTTATGCGTAATGAAACAACTTTGAAATATATTTTCATTTTGTGTTTTGCCCCCCTTTCATGTAATTTTGTTCTGAAAACTGAGCAATATTTAATACTCAGAACCTCAAATGCACCTGCAGACACCTCAAGGCTAACTCTGCTAAATATCCGTCCCTAATTGGCTTCATCAGATAATAACTGTAAATAAATGCATTTTATACTATCTTTATGACCATAGCTAGCCTTGTAGTCTGCTGATTAAAGCCCAGATTGGCTACTCCAAATTCGGCAAATGGTGAGTGGAGTTTGGTATTGAAAAATAATTGCAGTAAAAAGGATGTTAATTTGTTGTAAAAACGTTAAGACTTGGCTGATATGTTACTCTATAGCAACACAACAGAAATGTCTTGTAATTACAAGGTGTCTACTGTCCCTTTAAATAACAGGGATTAATCTATTTTGAGAAATACCAAGTTTACTGTATATACCAGTGATGGTGATCCTTTGCACTCCAGATGTTTCAGAACTACATTTCCCTTGATGCTCAACTGGACTTCAGAGTGCCTAAGCATCATGGGAAATGTAGTTCTGAAACATCGGGAGTGCCAAGGTTTGCCATCACTAGTAAATATGCTATTAGCAAGCCCCACTTCTTTTGCAAAATACTACAGATTTATTTATAGCACTATATATACTTTTATCCAAAATGTGGATCATATACACTGTCCTTGTGTATAGCTGATAATCTAGAAACAGTCTAGTAAAATGAAAACAAATCTAGAAAAATGGGGGGGGGGGGAGGATGTAAAATTGTGAATAGAAATCTATTACTGAATTGCTGCTTGCATATAACTGTGTTTAACACCGTAAAAGGGTTAAACACATAGTTAAAGTTGGCCGCTAAAGAGCAAAGCACTACTGGGAGCTAGCTGTGCACATCTGGAGCTAATGTAAAAGAGGCATACGTGCAAAGGACTAAAATGTAACAAAAAACAGCCCATCCATGACTCAAAAGGACTTTTGTAGCTCATACATAGACAGTTTTCTTAAGATTGCTTACTCCATCCAAAATATTAAAGTTTTAAAGGGATATGAAACAGTCTTTATTTTTGAAATAAAAAAGCACTAAGCAGTGGCTTATACTTAGTAGAAATGATTGCACTATTCATCATTTTAAATGGATTTTCCCTTTTATTTCTTAGGTTTATTTTAAGCGTATTTTGTGCAGTGAACATTCCGTCCTGTCACAGCCCTATAAGGAGGTTGTGATCTCTACAGGAAGGTTCATCTAGCATGATGTCATAAAACTTCTACAGTAACATGAGCTGATTTACTATTACGTAAATAGACTAGATAAATAGGGAGTCAGATTTGCTCATGCTCAGACCAGGCAGAATGCAACCTAAGTTGCCAAGATGTCAGCTCCCTTGTCTAGTTGCATGCAGAGCCTACACTAATCATTTCTAAGTGCTCATTTTGCAAAAAATGAAAGGGAAATGAAACCCAAACATTTTATTTCATGATTCAGATATAGCAAACAATTTTCCTTTTTATTTTTATAATCACATTTGCTTCATTCTTTCGGTATACTTTGTTAAAGGAGCAGCAATTGCACTACTCAGAGCTGAACACACAAGGTGAGCCAATAAAATATATGTGCAGCCACTAATCACCAGCTAGCTCCTAGTAGTGCTTTGCTGTGCCTGAGTCT
The DNA here is from genome assembly GCF_027579735.1 of Bombina bombina. Lineage (NCBI taxonomy): Eukaryota > Metazoa > Chordata > Amphibia > Anura > Bombinatoridae > Bombina > Bombina bombina. The sequence goes on from NC_069503.1 coordinate 542,762,440, forward strand.
ACCTAGGTATGCTTTTCAACAAAGGATGCCAAGAGAATGAAGCAAATTTGATAATTAAAGTAAATTGGAAAGTTGTTTAAAATTGTATGTTCTATCTGAATAATTAAATTAATTTTAACTTTACCCTTTAAACCAAGTAGTTTTCAGACTGAAATAACTGCTCTTTAGTTAAAATTACTTTCTTGTCAACTTACCATCATAAATATAGTTTGGATTCAGGAGCTGTAAAAACAATGAAATATCATGTTAGCAATGACAGGTAAACACTGGAACAAGTATAGAAATAATTATTATGGGGTTGCTATGTAGCCAACAAAAATCTCTATGTTATGATTAACAGATAATCACTGTTACATGATCCCATAAGGAGCACAGGTAAAATAATTCACTAATTAAATTCTCTGGTCCCTAAGTTATTATATACAGTTGATTAATATCACTTGTTATTCATTTTAAAAGAGTAGATTTTTTTTTTAAACAAATTTCAAAATGTATATCAATTTTTTGGCCTCCTGTATCATGTGACAGCCATCAGCCAATCACAGACTCACATTTGTACAAACTGTGAACTCTTGCACATGCTCAGTGGGAGCTGGTGTCTTAAAAAGTGCCTATATAAAGACTGTGCACAGTTTGATGCATGCTCTATCTCAGTGATTTTTAACCTTTTTTTTGCCGTGGCACACTTTTGTACATTAAAAAATCCTGTGGCACACCACCATAAAAAAAAATCACACATTGTAGCCTAATACAGCATATATATATACACATACACAAACACACACATACTGTATGTATTGTGCTGTTATGCCATGCCTCCTACAAACTACCCCTGCACTGGGAGTAAAAAACAAGCAAAGTTTAAAAAATATATGTCACACTGTTGTCAGTCTGCCGTGGCACACCTGAGGATCTCTCACGGCACACTAGTGTGCCACGGCACACTGGTTGAAAAACACTGCTCTATCTGAATCAGGAAAATGTCTACACTAACATCTATTGAAGAATACTCTCACTTTGAATCTATTTAACATTATCCGTTATTTAAAAAAAAAAAAAATGCTGTTATAAAATGTAGTACTACTGTAATAAAAAAATAAAAAATAAAATATATACACACGCAGAGAGAGAGAGAGAGAGAGAGGGACAGATTTGGACATAATTGGACTCCTATTAAAGACTAAGGGGCAGATTACAAGTGGAACGCTAACAGTTACGCACAAGAGATAAAGGGTTTATCCCGGTTGTTTGCGCATGTCAGGTTTACCGCTTATATTACAAGTTGAAAGTAAACGTGACCACTTGAGCGCAATCTCGATTTACACTAAAATGATTACTGATTCCTCAGAGCTCTGGTTGACTGTTTTGCAAAACAAAAAAAGTTGCACAAAACGCATCAAAAATACATTACAAAGTAAAGTTGTGTTCATGATAACGCCATCAAATAAAAATGATTAAAAACAAATATTGCACACAAAAGTTATAAGGGCTCAAAGATATGAGGTCTAGTGTGTTAGAAATAAAAAAAAAACAGGCGAAGGGCTTTAAACATAGAGATACAAACATATACATGTCTAAAGAGATACATATATAAACATATAAATATATACACATAAATACTTAAGTATACATATATAAGTGCATTGGAGCCCTTTACAGTAGATAAAACCATGTAAAACCATATTTATGCAATATTCCTCCTATAATATAAAAGGCCAAGTGCGTTTGTCCGAAGTTGTCGTGCGTTTGTCCGAAGTTGTCATGCGCAGTAGAGACAGCGCAAGGACAAACACACCTGGCCTTAAAATCTACCTGATCTGTGGTGTGACAATGGTGGGTGTGAACAGGCGTGGCCGGGCTGACGGGGGCGGGACCAGGCATGGAGGGAGCATGTGTGAGCATTCGAGGGGGAGAGAGGGGGAAAGAGCAAAAGAGAGGGGGGAAAGAGCAAAAGAGAGAGAAATAGGAAGGGGAGAGAGAGCAAAAGAGAGGGGAGAGAGCAAAATAGAGGGGAGAGCAAAAGAGAGGGGAGAGCAAAAGAGAGGGGGGAGAGAGCTTAATAGGGGGGAGAGAGAGAGCAAAAGAGAGGGGGAGAGAGAGAGCAAAAGAGAGGGGGAGAGAGAGAGCAAAAGAGAGAGCAATAGGGAGGGGAGAGAGAGCAAAAGAGAGGGGAGAGAGCGAAAGAGGGGAGAGAGAGCAAAAGAGAGGGGAGAGAGAGCAAAAGAGAGGGAAGAGAGAGCAAAAGAGAGGGAAGAGAGAGCAAAAGAGAGGGAAGAGAGAGCAAAATAGAGGGGAGAGAGAGCAAAATAGAGGGGAGAGCAAAAGAGAGGGGGGGAGAGAGCTTAATAGGGGGGAGAGAGAGCAAAAGAGAGGGGGAGAGAGAGAGCAAAAGGAGGGGAGAGAGAGAGCAAAAGAGAGAGCAATAAGGAGGGGAGAGAGAGCAAAAGAGAGGGGAGAGAGAGCAAAAGAGAGGGAGAGAGAGAGCAAAAGAGAGGGAGAAAAAGAGAGGAAGAGAGAGCAAAAGAGAGGGAAGAGGAGCAAAGAGAGGGAAGAGAGAGCAAAAGAGAGGGAAGAGAGAGCAAAATAGAGGGAAGAGAGAGCAAAAGAGAGGGAAGGGAGAGCAAAAGAGAGGGAAGGGAGAGCAAAAGAGAGGGAGGGAGAGCAAAAGAGAAGGAAGAGAGAGCAAAAGAGAGGGGGAGAGAGAGAAATAGGGGGGAAAGAGTAAAAAAGAGAGGGGGGAGAGAGCAAAAGAGAGGGGGAGAGAGAGCAAAAGAGGGGGAGAGAGAGCAAAAGAGGGGGAGAGAGAGCAAAGATAAAGGGGAAGAGAGAGAGGGTGGGGAGAGAGCAAAAGAGAGAGTGGGGAGAGAGAGAGCAAAAGAAAGGGGGAGAGAGAGAGCAAAAGAAAGGGGGAGAGAGCAAAAAGTGAGAGGAGAGCAAAAGGGGGAGAGAGAGAGAGCAAAAGAGGGGGAGAGAGAGCAAAAGTGGGGGGAGAGAGAGAGCAAAAGAGGGGGAGAGAGAGAGAGCAAAAGAGGGAGGGAGGAGAGAGCAAAAGAGGGGAGAGAGAGAGCAAAAGAGGGGGAGAGAGAGAGCAAAAGAGGGGGAGAGAAGAGAGCAAAAGAGGGGGAGAGATAGAGCAAATAGAGGGAGGGAGAGAGAGCAAAAGAGAGGGGGAGTGTGTGAGAGAGGGGGAGAGAGAGCAAAAGAGAGGGGGGAGAGCGCGAGCAAAAGAGAGGGGGAGAAAGAAAGAGCGGGGAGAGGAAGAGAGGGGGAGAGAGAGGGAGGAGGGGGAGAGAAAGAGAGGGGAGGAGAGAGAGGGGGGAGAGAGTGAGAGGGGAGAGAGAGGGGGGAGAGAGAGGGGGAGAGAGAGAGTGGGGGAGAGAGAGAGAGGTGGGGGAGAGAGAGAGAGAGGGGAGAAAGAGAGAGGGGGGAGAAAGAGAGAGGGGGAGAAAGAGAGAGGGGGAGAGAGAGAGAGGGGAGAAAGAGAGGGGAGAGAGAGGAGAGAGAGAGGGGGGGGGGGGGGGGGGAGAGAGAGGGGGGGGGGGGGGGAGAGAGAGAGAGAGGGGGGGAGAGAGAGCACAAGAGAGAGGAGAGAGATAGCAAAAGAGATGGGAGAGAGAGAGCAAAAGAGAGGAGAGATAGAGAGTGCAAAAGAGAGGGGGGAGAGAGAGAGCGCAAAAGAGGGGAAGAGAGAGATCATAAGAGGGGGGAGATAGCGCAAAAGAGAGGGGGGAGAGAGCACAAAAGAGAGGGGGGAAGGGAGAGCTCAAAAGAGAGGGGGAGAGAGAGCAAAAGAGTGGGGGGAGAGAGAGCAAAAGAGAGGGAGAGAGAGAGCAAAAGAGGGGAGAGAGAAGAGCAAAAGAGAGGGGAGAGAGAGAGCAAAAGAGGGGGGAGAGAGAGCAAAAGAGGGGGGAAAGAGAGCGCAAAAGAGGGGGAGAGAGAGATCATAAGAGGGGGGAGATAGAGAGAGCGAAAAAGAGAGGGGGTAGAGAGAGCGAAAAAGAGAGGGGGTAGAGAGAGCACAAAAGAGAGGGAGAGAGCGCAAAAGAGAGGGGGGAGAGAGCACAAACGAGAGGGGGGAAGGGAGAGCTCAAAAAAGAGGGGGGAGAGAGAGCTCAAAAGAGAGGGGGGGAGAGAGAGCACAAAAGAGAGGGGGAAGAGAGTGCAAAAGAGAGGGAGAGAGCGCAAAAGAGAGGGGGGAGAGAGCAAGAGAGGGGGGAAGAGAGCAAAAGAGAGGGGGGAAGAGAGCAAAAGAGAGGGGGGAAGAGAGCAAAAGAGAGGGGAGAGAGAGAGCAAAAGAGAGGGGAGAGAGAGCAAAAGAGAGGGGAGGAGAGAGCAAAGAGAGGGAGAGATAGAGAGCAAAGAGGGGGGGAGAGAGAGAGCAAAAGAGAGGGGGGGAGAGAGAGAGCAAAAGAGAGGGGGAGAGAGAGAGCAAAAGAGAGGGGGGAGAGAGCAAAAGAGAGGGGGGAGAGAGCAAAAGAGAGGGGAGGGAGAGAGAGCAAAAGAGAGGGGGGCGAGAGCAAAAGAGAGGGGGGAGAGAGCAAAAGAGAGGGGGGAGAGAGCAAAAGAGAGGGGGGGAGAGAGAGAGCAAAAGAGAGGGGGGATGAGAGCAAAAGAGGAGGGGGAGCGAGAGAGCAAAAGAGAGGGGGGAGAGAGAGCAAAAGAGAGGGGAGAGAGAGCAAAAGAGAGGGGGGAGAGCGAGCAAAAGAGATGGGAGAGAGAGAAGCAAAAGAGAGGGCGACGAGAGAGAGCAAAGAGAAGGGGGAGAGAGAGCAAAGAGAGGGGAGAGAGAGCAAAACGAGAGAGGGCGAGAGGGAACAAAAAAGAGTGGGGAGAGGGAACAAAAAGAGTGGGGAGAGGGAACATAAAGAGTGGGGAGAGGGAGCAAAAGAGTGGGGAGAGGGAGCAAAAGAGTGGGGAGAGGGAGCAAGAGAGAGGGGGAGAGCGCAAAAGAGAGGGGGGAGAGAGCACAAACGAGAGGGGGGAAGGGTGTGCCAAAAAGAGAGGGGGAGAGAGTGCTCAAAAGAGAGGGGGAGAGAGAGCTCAAAAGAGAGGGGGGGGAGAGAGCGCAAAAGAGAGAGGGGGAGAGAGCGCAAAAGAGAGGGGGAGAGAGCGCAAAAGAGAGGGGGGAGAGAGCGCAAAAGAGAGGGGGGAGAGAGCAAAAGAGAGGGGGGAGAGAGCAAAAGAGAGGGGAGAGAGAGCAAAAGAGAGGGGAGAGAGAGCAAAAGAGAGGGGAGAGAGAGCAAAAGAGAGGGGAGAGAGAGAGTAAAAGAGAGGGGGGAGAGAGAGAGCAAAAGAGAGGGGAGAGAGAGAGAGCAAAAGAGAGGGGGGGAGAGAGAGAGCAAAAGAGAGGGGGGGAGAGAGAGCAAAAGAGAGGGGGGAGAGAGAGCAAAAGAGAGGGGTTAGACAGAGCAAAAGAGAGGGGGGGAGAGAGAGCAAAAGAGAGGTGGAGAGAGAGCAAAAGAGAGGGAAGGGAGAGCAAAAGAGAGGGAAGGGAGAGCAAAAGAGAGGGAAGGGAGAGCAAAAGAGAGGGAAGGGAGAGCAAAAGAGAAGGAAGAGAGAGCAAAAGAGAGGGGGGAGCAAAAGAGAGGGGGGAGATAGCTAAATAGGGGGGAAAGAGTAAAAAAGAGGGGGAGAGAGAGCAAAAGAGAGGGGGAGAGAGAGCAAGAGAGGGGGAGAGAGAGCAAGAGAGGGGGAGAGAGAGCAAAAGAGGGGGAGAGAGAGCAAAAGAAAGGGGGGGAGAGAGAGAGCAAAAGAAAGGGGGAGAGAGAGCAAAAGAAAGGGGGGGAGAGAGAGAGCAAAAGAAAGGGGGGGGAGAGAGCAAAAGAGGGGGAGAGAGAGCAAAAGAGGGGGAGAAAGAAAAAGAGGGGGGGAGATAGAGCAAAATAGAGGGAGGGAGAGAGAGCAAAAGAGAGGGGGAGAGAAAGCAAAAGGGAAGGCGGGAGAGAGAGAGCAAAAGAGAGGGGGAGAGAGAGAGCAAAAGGGATGGTGGGAATGAGTAAGAGAGAGGGGGGAGAGAGAGCAAACGAAAGGGGGGGAGAGAGAAAAAGAGATGGGGGAGAGCGCAAGCAAAAGAGAGGGAGAGAAAGAAAGAGCGGGGAGAGGAAGAGAGGGGGAGAGAGAGGGAGGAGAGAAAGAAGGGGGAGAGAAAGAGAGGGGAGGAGAGAGTGAGAGGGGGGGAGAGAGTGAGAGGGGGAGAGAGAGGGGGGAGATAGAGAAGGGAGAAAGAGAGGTGGGAGAGAGAGAGGAGAAAGAGAGGGGGGAGAGAGAGAGGAGAAAGAGAGGGGGGGAGAGAGAGAGGAGAGAGAGGGGGGGGGAGAGAGAGAGGGGGGAGAGAGAGCACAAGAGAGGGGAGAGAGATAGCAAAAGAGATGGGAGAGAGAGAGCAAAAGAAAGGGGGGAGAGAGAGAGCAAAAGAGAGGGGGTAGAGAGAGCGCAAAAGAGAGGGGGAGAGCGCAAAAGAGAGGGGGGAGAGAGCACAAACGAGAGGGGGGAAGGGAGAGCTCAAAAGAGAGGGGGGGAGAGAGAGCTCAAAAGAGAGGGGGGAGAGAGAGCTCAAAAGAGAGGGGGGGGAGAGAGCGCAAAAGAGAGAGGGGGAGAGAGCGCAAAAGAGAGGGGGAGAGAGCGCAAAAGAGAGGGGGGAGAGAGCGCAAAAGAGAGGGGGGAGAGAGCAAAAGAGAGGGGGGAGAGAGCAAAAGAGAGGGGAGAGAGAGCAAAAGAGAGGGGAGAGAGAGCAAAAGAGAGGGGAGAGAGAGCAAAAGAGAGGGGAGAGAGAGAGTAAAAGAGAGGGGGGAGAGAGAGAGCAAAAGAGAGGGGAGAGAGAGAGAGCAAAAGAGAGGGGGGGAGAGAGAGAGCAAAAGAGAGGGGGGGAGAGAGAGCAAAAGAGAGGGGGGAGAGAGAGCAAAAGAGAGGGGTTAGACAGAGCAAAAGAGAGGGGGGGAGAGAGAGCAAAAGAGAGGTGGAGAGAGAGCAAAAGAGAGGGGGAGAGAGAGCAAAAGAGAGGGGGGGAGAAAGCAAAAGAGAGCGGGGAAAGGGAGCAAAAGAGAGGGGGGAAAGGGAGCAAAAGAGAGGGGGGAGAGAGAGCTCAAAAGAGAGGGGGGAGAGAGAGCACAAAAGAGAGGGGGAGAGAGCGCAAAAGAGAGGGGGAGAGAGCGCAAAAGAGAGGGGGGAGAGAGCGCAAAAGAGAGGGGGGAGAGAGCAAGAGAGGGGGGGGAGAGAGCAAGAGAGGGGGGGGGAGAGAGCAAGAGAGGGGGGAGAGAGAGAGCAAAAGAGAGGGGGGAGAGAGAGAGCAAAAGAGAGGGGGGGAGAGAGAGAGCAAAAGAGAGGGGGGAGAGAGAGCAAAAGAGAGGGGGGGAGAGAGAGCAAAAGAGAGGGGGGAGAGAGAGCAAAAGAGAGGGGTTAGAGAGAGCAAAAGAGAGGGGGGGAGAGAGAGCAAAAGAGAGGGGGGGAGAGAGAGCAAAAGAGAGGGGGAGAGAGAGCAAAAGAGAGGGGGAGAGAGAGCAAAAGAGAGGGGGAGAGAGAGCAAAAGAGAGGGGGAGAGAGAGCAAAAGAGAGGGGGAGAGAGAGCAAAAGAGAGGGGGAGAGAGACCAAAAGAGAGGGGGGGAGAAAGCAAAAGAGAGGGGGGGAGAAAGCAAAAGAGAGCGGGGAAAGGGAGCAAAAGAGAGGGGGGAGAGGGAGCAAAAGAGAGGGGGGAGAGGGAGCAAAAGAGAGGGGGGAGAGGGAACAAAAAAGAGTGGGGAGAGGGAGCAAAACAGTGGGGAGAGGGAGCAAAAGAGTGGGGAGAGGGAGCAAGAGAGAGGGGGCGAGATAAAGCAAGAGAGAGGGGGCGAGATAAAGCAAAAGAGAGGGGGAGAGAGAGAGCAAAAGAGAGGAGAGAAAGAAAGTGCAAAAGAGAGGGGGGAGAGAGAGAGCGCAAAAGAGGGGAAGAGAGAGATCATAAGAGGGGGGAGATAGTGCAAAAGAGAGGGGGGAGAGAGCGCAAAAGAGTGGGGGGAAGGGAGAGCGCAAAAGAGAGGGGGAGAGAGAGCAAAAGAGTGGGGAGAGAGCGCAAAAGAGTGGGGAGAGAGAGCAAAAGAGGGGGGAGAGAGAGCAAAAGAGGGGGGAGAGAGAGCGCAAAAGAGGGGGGAGAGAGAGCGCAAAAGAGGGGGAGAGAGAGCGCAAAAGAGGGGGAGAGAGAGATCATAAGAGGGGGGAGATAGAGAGCGCAAAAGAGAGGGGGTAGAGAGAGCGAAAAAAAGAGGGGGTAGAGAGAGCACAAAAGAGAGGGGGAGAGCACAAAAGAGAGGGGGAGAGCATAAAAGAGAGGGGGAGAGCACAAAAGAGAGGGGGAAGAGAGCACAAACGAGAGGGGGGAAGGGAGAGCTCAAAAAAGAGGGGGGAGAGAGAGCTCAAAAGAGAGGGAGGGGGAGAGAGAGCACAAAAGAGAGGGGGAGAAAGCGCAAAAGAGAGGGGGGAGAGAGCGCAAAAGAGAGGGGGAGAGAGCGCAAAAGAGAGGGGGAGAGAGCAAGAGAGGGGGTAAGAGAGCAAAAGAGAGGGGGTAAGAGAGCAAAAGAGAGGGGAGAGAGAGAGCAAAAGAGAGGGGAGAGAGAGAGCAAAAGAGAGGGGAGAGAGAGAGCAAAAGAGAGGGGAGAGAGCAAAAGAGAGGGGAGAGAGCAAAAGAGAGGGGAGAGAGAGAGCAAAAGAGAGGGGGGGAGAGAGAGCAAAAGAGAGGGGGGAGAGAGAGAGCAAAAGAGAGGGGGAGAGAGAGAGCAAAAGAGAGGGGGGAGAGAGAGCAAAAGAGAGGGGGGGAGAGAGAGCAAAAGAGAGGGGGGAGAGAGAGCAAAAGAGAGGGGGGAGAGAGAGCAAAAGAGAGGGGGGGAGAGAGAGCAAAAGATAGGGGGAGAGAGAGCAAAAGAGAGGGGGAGAGAGAGCAAAAGAGAGGGGGAGAGAGAGCAAAAGAGAGGGGGAGAGAGAGCAAAAGAGAGGGGGAGAGAGAGCAAAAGAGAGGGGGGGAGAGAGCAAAAGAGAGGGGGGGAGAAAGCAAAAGAGAGCGGGGAGAGGGAGCAAAAGAGAGGGGGGAGAGGGAACAAAAGAGAGGGGGGAGAGGGAACAAAAGAGAAGGGGGAGAGGGAACAAAAGAGAGGGGGGAGAGGGAACAAAAGAGAGGGGGGAGAGGGAACAAAAAAGAGTGGGGAGAGGGAGCAAAAGAGTGGGGAGAGGGAGCAAAAAAGTGGGGAGAGGGAGCAAAAGAGTAGGGAGAGAGAGCAAGAGAGAGGGGGCGAGATAAAGCAAGAGAGAGGGGGCGAGATAAAGCAAAAGAGAGGGGGTGAGATAAAGCAAAAGAGAGGGGGCGAGATAAAGCAAAAGAGAGGGGGCGAGATAAAGCAAAAGAGAGGGGGAGAGAGAGAGCAAGGGGTGGGATCGCTGTACTGCAGAAAATGGCCCGTGTGAACAGGCTTTAGGACTAGTATTTAATATAGTGTTATAGTGTGTATTTACTATACATATTTCAAATTCCAATGTTCTGCACATAGAGGAATATGTATTTCTATATATTCATATTTTCATGTCGGGTTAGCGTACATGAGAATATGTGATCGGATTTGCACGCTAGTTGGGTGTTTGTTTTTTGCTTCATTGACTTCTATGGCCGAATACGTGAACAAGACGCGATATTCCAAGTTTGGCTTTTTACGCTCGTTGAGTTAGTGCAATTGCAAAAACAGTTTACTTTTGACTCATAATACGAGAGCAACCCGACGAGTGCAAAAAGCTTACTCTTAGCGCAGTTAAAACTCTAGCAGCAATGTTAAATAACGCTCCACTGGTAATCTAGCTCTAGATGTCCTCTTTGAACCAGTTAAATATAATCAGTCTGTATTAAATATCCTGGTTAACTTTTTTGCTGACTCTTTACAGTTATAAATTTGTGTCTGTTATTTCTCGCACATTATTCTCCTATTGTTCTATCGCATTTACCTTCACGGATACCTTATTGGGTGTTCCTTCTCTTGATTTTCGATAACCATTTTCTTGCTTGGTCTCTCTTTTGCCATCTTTTTCTCTCTTCTCTGATTTTTTCCTTATTCTAAGTGCTGTATGCCAAGATGATGACTTCCTGCTAAAAGCCAAAAGAAATAAAAAATGTTCAGACTATTTATCAGTTAAAGAAATAATGTATATATCATTTATATATTTTAAATCATGACAAGTTATTTAATTAGGATACAAAACTTTAAAGTATATTAGGCAAAACTGCCATTTTCTGTGATCAGATGAAAAATGCAATGATTTTAAAGGACTGCACACAATGAATCAGGGAGAGATCCAGAAGTAATCATTTAAAGGGCCAGTAAATACATTAGATTTGCATAAACAACAAATGCATGATAAAAAGATAAGGCAATAGCAGTCTGAACTGTAGTAGTTTCTTTTTTCTCACAAATTTGAAACTTATGTCTATTTCCACTCCCACTGCATCATGTGACAGCCATCAGCCAATCACAAATGCATATACATATATGCTGTGAATTGTTACACATGCTCAGTAGGAGCTGGTTACTCAAAAAGTGTGAACATAAAAAGACTGTGCACATTTTGTTAATGGAAGTAAATTGGAACATTATTTAATATTGTATGCTCTATCCAAATCATGAAAGTTTAATTTTCACTTGTGTGTCCCTTTAACTAAAGTATTAATTTAGAAACAACATGACAACTAACCTCATATGCTTTTAATTATTAGATGAAAAAAATGCTTAAAAAGTCACTGAATAAAGTAGATATTTGGCTCTGTAGATAAATTCATATATATATATATATATATATATATATATATATATATATATATATATACAGATAGATAGATACATACATATATAGATTTAAAAAAATCACAAATTTAAATTAAAGAATGACATTCAATCAAATACCCACTTCATTGTTCCATCAGGAAGGTCACTGATGACTGCGCTCGTGTGGCCCAGGATATAGCTTGGAATCCAGCCCTCGGCCGCAGGGCACTCATCAGTGGCAGCTCGGAACACCAGAAACATGTTCTGTTGGTTGCTTGCCAAAATTTGTACAACTTCCCCCTGGTAGACATTGATCTCATCCTCCTTCACGGCTGTGTAATCGTGCGTCACTAGCATGGTGGAGATATTGCTACTGCTGCTACTTTCACTCTGATGAATAGGAAAGAAGGGGGAAATCAGAAGAGAACAAATTAAAACTGGTATGGGTGCAAAATGGACAATGTAATTGACAGTGGACAAAATGTACTAACAAACAACAGCTTCACCAGTTCCTTTGTTATTTTATGTTGGGGATTAACTAAAGAATAAAAAGGGTGAATATGAGTTGGCAAGTCACATACATAGGATAACAAAGGAACAAGAGAGGCTGAAAAAAGCAATTTAGTGATTTTTTTTAACTCTGTTTTGAACAACATATGTTCTAATGGAACTACAGGAAATTATTATTGCAATATGTTAATATACAGTAAGCTGTGATCCAAACCATAGACCTCACCATATGAAGAACAGAACATTCTAGGCATAATGTTAAAATAATTTATGGGTTGCAGAAGCGTTAACAAAAAAGATAGATTACGTATCTTAGCATGTTGTAATACCTAACATATGTTGTTCATGTTCACCGAAAAACATGTTGAACTTAATCAATATAACAGTTTGTTTTATTAATATTTTGGTCCTCTAGATTGTATTACAACCTACTCAACACAATATGGGTCTTCATTGGTTTATAATATTGTAAACAAAATCTTTACATATCTACTAGACATATTGAAACTCACTCATAAGCAAAAATGCTTTTTTTTTTTTTAAATCTTGAGCAAATATTGTGAAAATGTATTATTAATATTATTAATAACTATATTATAATAATACAATTAAAGAGACATACTAATGCAATATTACAATGTTCTGATTCACTAGTGTTCTACCTCTGCATAGTTAAAGGAATTTGAAACCCAAGAATATTCTTCCATGATTCAGACTGTTAAAAAGAAAACAAAAAAAAACATTTTCTTGGTTTCCTTTCTTGAATAGCATTCTTGCAGAACTAATGAAGAGAATGCCTAGGTTGGTAATGTGCACGGTCTAACTAAATGGCAACAAATTATACCATAAGAGTGAAGTAAATTTGATAAGTAAATTGTATTTTTTTTTCTAAAACTGTACACTCTATTTGAATCATGAAAAATAAAATTTGTGTTTCATGTTCCTTTAATTTTTGGGTGAGGTGAGCTGGTCCTAAGCAGACTTATGTGTTTTAAAGCCTCTGTAGGGGGGTTAAGCATTTAGTTATTTTATTACTAAATATATATATTAATATATATATATATATATATTAATATATAAAATATAGGTATTATATATATATATATATATATATATATATATATATATATATATATATATATATATATATTTGTATTATTTTGTTTAGTGCCACCAAATTCTGTAGTACTGGGCACAAGTGTAAGGTATACAATGACCATCAGATGTCAATTAAATAATTTTATCATTGCAACAGAATGTCTCTTTAAAAATACTATAGGAAGTGTCTACAAATATGAGAAAACATATCACATGCAAAGCAGAATGTAGTTAATCAAGTTTTTGAGAGGAAAATGGGTTAAAACAACAAATACGTTCTTACAAAAAAAGCACAGAGGAAAGAACAAGAAACAGATCCTAAAAAGACCGCTCCAAGAAATCTGAAGTTGAAAGTCTGGGGAAACATCCAGGAGACATGAATGTATATTTGTTTATTTTCTCAAGATGTTGCTTGTGTAGTTAAAAGTTCCATCTTGAATTCTATGTGATAAAAAAAAAATTGCAGACCTTTTAAAAATGTGTTATGCACTGAAAAATCAAAAAAGGTTGAAGTTTCTTCAGGTGCATGATGAACCAATCTTCTATTTGGAAGAGGGAAAACAACAGTGCATCAGGTGCCAGGTAAATTTATTTTACAAAGCTCTATAACAGGGTATCTTAGTCTTATTCCGTTGCTAGAAAATGTCAAAAAGGCTATTAAAAAAAAAAACTCCCACTTCATGACGATCAGCATAGAAAGATTAAAATTTACCCAACAGCCATGTAAACAATATGTCTGTAGACCAGTTGTATGTATACATCTTTTAAAAACAAAATGACAAAGATGAATTGTATTTCAAGAAAAGCTGTATGCTGCATAGTTTGTATGTTCCAAATATTAAAAGAATATAAATTTGTAGCACAGGACCAAAACATCCTCTATATGGTGTTAAAAAAAAGGTTTAATTTTTTTTTAAATGATAGAAACTTAAAAGTATGTTTATGGAAATAATTATGTTAAAAAGAATTATATGATTAATAAAAAGTCACTCAATATTCCTGTTTTTGCCATCCCATTAAAGAAGAAAAAAGTGTAAAAGCAAAGGAAGTGTTAGTAGTAATCTATATTGATTTTAGCAGATGCCAAGAGATATCAAAACTAGGGTTAGGTAGCCTTTGATGTGTTGGTGAATAGATCACAAGCGAGTGCATATAATGAACAAGAGAGACCAGAAGAACTGATTATTTCAGAGTAGAGAAGCGCTGGAGAGCCAGAAGTTAGTAACGCAGAGTGATGGTAACGAGCAGGAGGGAAGCATGAGAAGTTTTCAGTAGAGCTTGCAGAACGGAGGTGGCTCTGTTCTTACCCCATTACTCTGGGTTGACTGAACTGACTGCTCGCTGGTCGAGGAGCAAGTGCTCATGCGGTCTGTTTCCTTGCTGTGAGAAGAATGGCGGTGAAGTTGCCGCTGAAGGGAGTCAGTGTCTCCAGGAAAAGTAAAGGAGCCAGGACGGCTTACTGGGGAGGCTGGGATTGAGTTCCAGAAAGAAGCTTTCTGTAGGGGGCTGCTTGGTGGAAAGGGTTCCTTGCCAAATGATGGTGGAAAGTTAGATGAAACTGGAGAGTTCAGAGGTGAAGCTGCACCATTTCTTGGCTTTCCTAATGTGAGAGTCCCCAGAGAACTTTTGCTACGATTGTCCTCTGTGCTCCCCTTCAGCTCTTTCTGCCCACCATCTGCCATGCATGGGACACCACTAGAAGGCTTCTTGGAACCCTCAATCATCCTCATCTTTGGAACGGGATCTGGAGCTTTGTCCTGGGAGCTGTTTTCTGAAGCAGGAGGAATGTGCTCTGTGCGTTTGGGAGCAGTGTCTAAGGAGAGGCTGAGAGGTGCAACAGAGTGATGGCGAACAGACATACCTGACAGCTTGTCTGCCTCTGCTGAAGATGCAGAGGAGACCAGGACAGGGGAATGGTGTCTGACAGGCTGGGGGATCCGGGAGGGCCTGCTTCGACTGGAGCCACTCAACCCACTACAGTTGCTAGGACCACTGGTGGGGGCCACATTACTGCTGCCACTGCTTCCACCAGTGTGGTTCCTGTGGTATTCAATTGGTGATGTCAAGGCTAAAAACAAAAATAAATATTGTTTTGTTAGAATGTCATTATCATCTAAGAGTTCCCTTTAAATTAAAATTACAAATAAAATTAAGACCAAAGATCTACTGACACCTCACATGTTTCATTACCATATGCAAGTACATCTCTGGTTATAAAACTGCATTATGTAAATATGACTGTCAAAGGCAGGGTGGTGTACTAAGGGATTTATAATAGCTTCCAATGTTGCCTATTTGGGGAAGGATAACGGACACACACAGTGCAAGAGTGCAATCATAGGGCACTGGAAATTAAAAGGACAGGATAGAAAACAAAAGAAGATCCTTACCATTTAAGAAGTTGCGCTGGTTTTCCAAAATTTGGTTGATTTCATGAATCCACAACTGTCTTACTCCTGGAAATGATGAATGCAAAATATACATCTCTGTAGAGTCGACAGACCTTGACAACAGTGCAAACTTGCAAGGATCATTATCAACACATTCCTCTAGACTAAGGCAACTAACCTGTTGAAGAAAAAAAGTATATAAACAAAATAATCACAGATATTGATAGAAACTAAGTCATTATCGGCTAGATTTGGAGTTTTGTCGGTAACGACCCGAAAAACTAACGCCGGCTTTTTTCTGGCCGCACCATAAAAATAACTCTGGTATTGAGAGTCCACATAAAGGCTGCGTTAGGCTCCAAAAAAGGAGCGTAGAGCATTTTTAACGCAGCTTCAACTCTCAATACCAGAGTTGCTTACGCAAGCGGCCAGCCTCAAAAACGTGCTCATGCACGATTCTCCCATAGGAAACAATGGGGCTGTTTGAGCTGAAAAAAAACCTAACACCTGCAAAAAAGCCGCGTTCAGCTCTTAACGCAGCCCCATTGTTTGCTATGGGGAAACACTTCCTACGTCTGCACCTAACACTCTAACATGTACCCCGAGTCTAAATACCCCTAACCTTACACTTATTAACCCCTAATCTGCCGCCCCCGCTATCGCTGACACCTGCATTTTATTTTTAACCCCTAATCTGCCGCTCCGTAAACCGCCGCTACTTACATTATCCCTATGTACCCCTAATCTGCTGCCCCTAACACCGCCGACCCCTGTATTATATTTATTAACCCCTAATCTGCCCCCCTCAACGTCGCCTCCATCTGCCTACACTTATTAACCCCTAATCTGCCGTCCGCAAAGCTCCGCCACCTACGTTATCCTTATGTACCCCTATCTGCTGCCCCTAACACCGCCGACCCCTATATTATATTTATTAACCCCTAATCTGCCCCCCTCAACGTCTCCTCCACCTGCCTACACTTATTAACCCCTAATCTGCTGAGCGGACCGCACCGCTACTATAATAAAGTTATTAACCCCTAATCCGCCTCACTAACCCTATAATAAATAGTATTAACCCCTAATCTGCCCTCCCTAACATCGCCGACACCTAACTTCAATTATTAACCCCTAATCTGACGACCGGAGCTCACCGCTATTCTAATAAATGTATTAACCCCTAAAGCTAAATCTAACCCTAACACTAACACCCCCCTAAATTAAATATAATTTACATCTAACGAAATTAATTAACTCTTATTAAATAAATTATTCCTATATAAAGATAAATACTTACCTGTAAAATAAATCCTAATATAGCTACAATATAAATTATAATTATATTATAGCTATTTTAGGATTTATATTTATTTTACAGGTAACTTTGTATTTATTTTAACCAGGTACAATAGCTATTAAATAGTTAAGAACTATTTAATAGCTAAAATAGTTAAAATAATTACAAAATTACCTGTAAAATAAATACTAACCTAAGTTACAATTAAACCTAACACTACACTATCAATAAATTAATTAAATAAACTACCTACAATTACCTACAATTAACCTAACACTACACTATCAATAAATTAATTAAATACAATTCCTACAAATAAATACAATTAAATAAACTAGCTAAAGTACAGAAAATAAAAAAGAACTAAGTTACAAAAAATAAAAAAATATTTACAAACATAAGAAAAATATTACAACAATTTTAAACTAATTACACCTACTCTAAGCCCCCTAATAAAACAACAAAGCCCCCCAAAATAAAAAATGCCCTACCCTATTCTAAATTAATAAAGTTAAAAGCTCTTTTACCTTACCAGCCCTGAACAGGGCCCTTTGCGGGGCATGCCCCAAGAAGTTCAGCTCTTTTGCCTGTAAAAAAAAAACATACAATACCCCCCCCCAACATTACAACCCACCACCCACATACCCCTAATCTAACCCAAACCCCCCTTAAATAAACCTAACACTAAGCCCCTGAAGATCATCCTACCTTGTCTTCACCTCACCAGGTATCACCGATCCGTCCTGGCTCCAAAATCTTCATCCAACCCAAGCGGGGGTTGGCGATCCATCATCCGGTGGCTGAAGAGGTCCAGAAGAGGCTCCAAAGTCTTCATCCTATCCGTGAAGAAGAGGCGATCCGGACCGGCAACCATCTTGATCCAAGCGGCATCTTCTATCTTCATCCGATGACGAACGGCTCCATCCTGATCAGCCAATAGAATGCAAGCTCAATCTGATTGGCTGATTGGATCAGCCAATCGGATTGAACTTGATTCTGATTGGCTGATTCCATCAGCCAATCAGAATATTCCTACCTTAATTCCGATTGGCTGATAGAATCCTATCAGCCAATCGGAATTCGAGGTACGCCATCTTGGATGACGTCCCTTAAAGGAACCGTCATTCTTCAGTTGGACGTCGCCGGAAGAAGATGGGTCCGCGGTGGAGGTCTTCAGGATGGAGCCGGTCGTCATCGGATGAAGATAGAAGATGCCGCTTGGATCAAGATGGTTGCCGGTCCGGATCGCCTCTTCTTCCCGGATAGGATGAAGACTTTGGAGCCTCTTCTGGACCTCTTCAGCCACCGGATGATGGATCACCAACCCCCGCTTGGGTTGGATGAAGATTTTGGAGCCAGGACGGATCGGTGATACCTGGTGAGGTGAAGACAAGGTAGGATGATCTTCAGGGGCTTAGTGTTAGGTTTATTTAAGGGGGGTTTGGGTTAGATTAGGGGTATGTGGGTGGTGGGTTGTAATGTTGGGGGGGTATTGTATGTTTTTTTTTAACAGGCAAAAGAGCTGATCTTCTTGGGGCATGCCCCGCAAAGGGCCCTGTTTAGGGCTGGTAAGGTAAAAGAGCTTTTAACTTTATTAATTTAGAATAGGGTAGGGCATTTTTTATTTTGGGGGGCTTTGTTGTTTTATTAGGGGGCTTAGAGTAGGTGTAATTAGTTTAAAATTGTTGTAATATTTTTCTTATGTTTGTAAATATTTTTTTATTTTTTGTAACTTAGTTCTTTTTTATTTTTTGTACTTTAGCTAGTTTATTTAATTGTATTTATTTGTAGGAATTGTATTTAATTAATTTATTGATAGTGTAGTGTTAGGTTAATTGTAGGTAATTGTAGGTAGTTTATTTAATTAATTTATTGATAGTGTAGTGTTAGGTTTAATTGTAACTTAGGTTAGGATTTATTTTACAGGTAATTTTGTAATTATTTTAACTATTTTAGCTATTAAATAGTTCTTAACTATTTAATAGCTATTGTACCTGGTTAAAATAAATACAAAGTTACCTGTAAAATAAATATAAATCCTAAAATATCTATAATAAAATTATAATTTATATTGTAGCTATATTAGGATTTATTTTACAGGTATTTATCTTTAAATAGGAATAATTTATTTAATAAGAGTTAATTAATTTCGTTAGATGTAAATTATATTTAACTTAGGGGGGTGTTAGTGTTAGGGTTAGACTTAGCTTTAGGGGTTAATACATTTATTAGAGTAGCGGTGAGCTCCGGTCGGCAGATTAGGGGTTAATAATTGAAGTTAGGTGTTGGCGATGTTACGGAGGGCAGATTAGGGGTTAATACTATTTATTATAGGGTTAGTGAGGCGGATTAGGGGTTAATAACTTTATTATAGTAGCGGTGCGGTCCGCTCGGCAGATTAGGGGTTAATAAGTGTAGGCAGATGGATGCGACGTTGAGGGGGGCAGATTAGGGGTTAATAAATATAATATAGGGGTCGGCGGTGTTAGGGGCAGCAGATTAGGGGTACATAAGGATAACGTAGGTGGCGGCGCTTTGCGGTCGGCAGATTAGGGGTTAATAAGTGTAGGCAGATGGAGGCGACGTTGAGGGGGGCAGATTAGGGGTTAATAAATATAATATAGGGGTCGGCGGTGTTAGGGGCAGCAGATTAGGGGTACATAAGGATAACGTAGGTGGCGGTCGGCAGATTAGGGGTTAAAAAAATTTATTAGAGTGTCGGCGATGTGGGGGGACCTCGGTTTAGGGGTACATAGGTAGTTCATGGGTGTTAGTGTACTTTAGAGTACAGTAGTTAAGAGCTTTAGAAACCGGTGTTAGCCCAGAAAGCTCTTAACTACTGACTTTTTTCCTGCGGCTGGAGTTTTGTCGTTAGATGTCTAACGCTCACTTCAGAAACGACTCTAAATACCGGAGTTAGAAAAATCCCATTGAAAAGATAGGATACGCAATTGACGTAAGGGGATCTGCGGTATGGAAAAGTCGCGGCTGAAAAGTGAGCGTTAGACCCTTTTTTGAGTGACTCCAAATACCGGCGGTAGCCTAAAACCAGCGTTAGGAGCCTCTAACGCTGGTTTTCACGGCTAACGCCAAACTCCAAATCTAGGCCTATATTTCTACATTTAATATACATTGTAAGTTTTCATAATAAAGTATAATCTGTTGTAAACGATGATAATACAGCACAACAACAAAAAGAATAAGTTGCGCATAGTTGTCTATAAAAATTATAAAGCCGGAGACAATGTAAAGTTACTTCATATAGTAATAATATTTCTTAAAAAGTGACAATCACAATGTTGTATGGATCTTTCACAAGCTACCATCAAGAACAAACACAGATCATCGTTTAAAAAAAAAAAAGGTTCCTTAAATTAGAGGACAACTGAAAATTCTACTAGAGGAAACAATGCTCCAGGATGTTATAAATCCTCCCTTCCAATTGTGACACCCTAAAGTCTAACAGAAAGATATCTGAACTTTGGGAAGACAATAAAAAATATTAAGACGTAAGCATAGAAAGAAAGAAAAAAAAAAAGGATGGGAATGGGACAAATCCCATTGCCATCCTTTTTTTTTCTCTGTTTCTATGCTTACGTCTCACTTTCATTTGTTTATAGCTACTTTTTATCTTGAAGTCATTTTAGACTGTAAGCTTGAGAACCTTTCTAACTGTAGCTCACTTTGTATAAAAGTGCATCTACAACTTATTGTGCTCAAGGGCAGGGCGCACCCCTCTTTATGTTTGTCATTGTAAGTGTAGTAATGTCTCACACAATGTAAGTTTTTATTGTTTTATACCCTTGATTGTAATGTACTCTTGTATAGCGAAATCAAAACGAATAGTAATTATTGTCGGCCAGTACTCTGCACTCAAGCTGTCCATATATGATATGTCTTGAATTCATGTTATACTGAGGCTACTTTCTCTACTAACTCTCAAAGAGCACTCTAGTATTTGTTGTCTTTATATATTGTCTATATTGGCAGATAAAAAAAAGAATACGTCTATCAGTTTAATTTATGGTTATCCCCTTTTACAAAAACCTTTTCAGTCCCCTGGCACTTATTTACAAGGCACACAATGAAAACTTGAACCCCAAGAAAAAGTAAGTTTGCTGCTAAGCCCCGTTTGGTATACTTACCTTGATACTATTTTTAAAGAGAAACCCTGGCATAGAATAGCCTTTCTTTTTATCCAGGGGCTCGCTGAAGATGACTAATTGTTCAAAGAGAAAGACCCGCCTTTCTTTGCAGCGTGGCAAGAGTCCAGTTTCCTGATCAGTAACCAGGAACGTGTCTTGCAATAAGAGTTTTCCTTGGGCTACAATTTTGCCCTGTTAAATATGGGAATAAAACAAGTTAGCAAAAGGCTGATGCCTAAAATTTGACCAACACTAAAAAATGAATCACTTGATGAAAGTACTCAGTACTGTTGAACAGCAAAAAAAGAATTTTACTTATTTTAAAGCATGCAATATATTTTATTTAAAATCTACAGGCAGCTTCTGCAAGCCTCCTGTTTGGTGCATATGCAAATGCTTCAATTAGTTGTTTTTTTTTTAAGTATATTTGTCACACATTTAAAATACAATATTCTGGATCTAACTAAAAATTAGTCATTCGGTATTACATCAAATCCTTGTAGGCGTCCAACGTTCATCATGTCGTTACAGCGTTTTGGTACAATGCACATGACTTCAACAGCTCTCTGATTAAAGAAGAATATAAGAAAATATAAGAACGACACATATAGATAACGGACACCTTTTTAAAAGTTATGAAGCATTTATACACTTAAAACGACACACGTGGTCATACTTTAGCGTGAAACATAAGTGTATGTTTATCATATATGAATAATAATCTAGTGTTTCAATTTTTGATAAAAAAACAAACTGCATATTAAAAAAAAAAGTGTACCTCTAATTCTGCTATATCCACACACGCCTTCTTGGAGTATTTAAGGAAATCCTAAAGGGGAGAAAAACAGTTTTCTCACATATATTCATTGATATTGATGTCCACAGCTAATGTTTACAGAGTGTTGTATTATTAAAGGGATATTAACATCTGCCACGTCCTAAAATGATAACTATGTATTTCAGAAACAATGGCAACGCCGTTATGAACAAGTATTTTTTTTTTAATTAAAGAAAAGTGATCAGTAACCATTGTACCATACTCAGAAGGGCAGCATTTTACTTAGAAATATTTTACTAGGTCCACAGAAAAAGTTTTTGGAGAGTGGAGCATAAAGGGAGGGTAAAGAATTAATGGTGCCAGATAGAAGATCAGAGCTGTTATGGACCTCGCTTACCAGTTTGCTCATCACTGCATTAGAATTTGCCAAAGCTATTTTTTTTTGTCTAAAAGGAGGATGAAGAATAAAAAAACATACCTTTAAAAGCAGCTGATATTTCATAATTCGTTGCACTGGTTTAATTAATAAATCTGTGAGTTGAAGTCTATGACCCAGACGCTGCTTCAAGTCCTACAAAGTTTTAAAATATTTGCATTTGAGATAGGTTAACATAACTTTACAAAAAGCAATATTCCCTATTTTGGCAGTGTACTGCACACTCTTCAATATTTTTATTTCCAGAAGTCTAAGTTCTTGTCTTAAAGGGACATTAAACCCTTTGAGCTATATATATATATATATATATATATATATATACACACACACACAGGTGAAACTCGAAAAATTAGAATATTGTGCAAAAGTTCATTTATTTCACTAATGCAACTTAAAAGGTGAAACTAATATATGAGATAGACTCATTACATGCAAAGCAAGATGGTTCAAGCCGTGATTTGTCATAATTGTGATGATTATGGCTTACAGCTCATGAAAACCCCAAATCCACAATCAGAATCAAAGGGTTCCTAAGCCTTTAAATGGTCTCTCAGTCTGGTTCAGTAGAAATCACAATCATGGGAAAGACTGCTGACCTGACAGTTGTGCAGAAAACCCTCATTGACACCCTCCATAAGGAGGGAAAGCCTCAAAAGGTAATTGCAAAAGAAGTTGGATGTTCCCAAAGTGCTGTATCAAAGCACATTAATAGAAAGTTATGTGGAAGGGAAAAGTGTGGAAGAAAAAGGTGCACAAGCAGCGGGGATGACCGCAGCCTGGAGAGGATTGTCAGGAAAAGGCCATTCAAAAGTGTTGGGGAATTTCACAAGAGCCACCACACACAGACAGATCCTGGACATGGGCTTCAAATGTCATATTCCTCTTGTCAAGCCACTCCTGAACAACAAAGAACGTCAGAAGCATCTTACCTGGGCTAAAGAAAAACAGACCTGGTCTGTTGCTCAGTGGTCCAAAGTCCTCTTTTCTGATGAGAGCAAATTTTGCATCTCATTTGGAAACCAAGGACCCAGAGTATGAAGGAAGAATGGAGAGAAACACACTGCAAGATGCTTGAAGTCCATGGCAGTGTGTGCCTCTCCATTCTTCCTCCATACTCTGGGTCCTTGGTTTGCAAATGAGATGCAAAATTTGCTCTCATCAGAAAAGAGGACTTTGTGAAGTTTCCACAGTGTGTGTTGATTTGGGGAGCCATGTCATCTGCTGGTGTTGGTCCACTGTGCTTCATTAAGTTCAGGGTCAACGCAGCCGTCTACCAGGAGATTTTGGAGCACTTCATGCTTCCTTCCGCAGATGAGCTCTATGCTGACTTCATTTTCCAACAGGACTTGGCACCTGCCCACAGTGCCAAAAGCACCAAAACCTGGTTCAATGACCGTGTGCTTGATTGGCCAGCAAGCTCACCTGACCTGAACCCCATAGAGAATCTATGAGGCATTGCCAAGAGAAAGATGAGAGACATGAGACCGAACAATGCAGAAGAGCTGAAGGCCGCTATTGAAGCATCCTGGTCTTCCATAACACCTCAGCAGTGCCACAGGCTGATAGCTTCCATGCCACGCCGCATTGAGGCAGTAATTGCTGCAAAAGGCGCCCAAACCAAGTACTGAGTACATACAGTATGCATGCTTATACTTTTCAGAGGTCCGATATTGTTCTACAGGTATGTACAATCCTTGTTTTATTGATTGCATGTAATATTCTAATTTTCTGAGATTGTGGATTTGGGGTTTTCATGAGCTGTAAGCCATAATCATCACAATTATGACAAATCACGGCTTGAACTATCTTGCTTTGCATGTAATGAGTCTATCTCATATATTAGTTTCACCTTTTAAGTTGCATTTGTGAAATAAATGAACTTTTGCACGATATTCTAATTTTTCGAGTTTCACCTGTATATATGTATGTATATATATATATATATATATATATATATATATTATATTTATTTGTACCCTTTATATTTATTTATTTGTACCCTTTCCCTGTAATTCCATTCTGAAATTGAGAGCTTTTCAGTTAATGTTAGAAATGGAAGTGGAGAACACTGTTATATTCCACACAGCCATTGGCTGCACACTCTAGTGACCTATTTATAACTGTCCCTAATTAGCCACAGCAGAGAAGGTAACCTAAGCTACAACATGGCAGCTCCCATTGTTTTATTGATACTAAAACTTTCCATTTATTTTGTCAATATTTAAACAGCTAAAGAAACTTTAAAAAGTAAATCTACATGCTATTATCAGACTAATCTTTTCTTTGAATGCCTCATTCTATCTAGCATTTGTTTAGTGTGAAATGTCCCTTTAAGGACTGAGCTTTGGTCTTTGGTGCAATTCATAAGAGGCATAAAACATATAAAAAGTTTATTGGTTATGATGTGAAAACAATTATAGGTAACTGTAGGATTACTGTCAAGGTTTATTAGAATTATTGAATTGCCTCTGTTCAACTACATCTAAAGTATACAAATGCTAAAGTAGAATAAGAAACTTCTCTTGAAACTTTACATTATATAGCCTCGCGGGTAGGGATGGGCGAATGTTTCTAAAAATTCAAAATTTAAAATGAATTTTGATACGTTCGTTCGAATCGAATTTCGAATGTTTATATAACATTCTAACATTCTATTTTCGAATTTTCGTTTTCGAATTTTTCAATAAAATTCGAAAATATTCGTTCGAATAATAGAATGTTTAGCTATGTATTCATTCAATTTCGAAATGTAATATTCGAATTAGAATGTGACATTCAAATTCGAATGTGACATTCAAATTTGAAATAGTATTTCTAGTCTACAACTGTGTTTAATAAATGTAATATTCGAATGCTACATTCGAATTCGAATGTCACATTCGAATTTGAAATAGTATTTCTAGTATAATACTGTGTTTTAAATGTGATATTCCATTCGAATGTGATATTCCATTCGAATGTGACATTCAAATTTGAAATAGTATTTCTAGTCTACAACTGTGTTTAATAAATGTAATATTCGAATGCTACATTCGAATTCGAATGTCACATTCGAATTTGAAATAGTATTTCTAGTATAATACTGTGTTTTAAATGTGATATTCCATTTGAATGTGATATTCGATTCGAATGTGACATTCGAATTCGAAATATTATTTCTAGTCTAATACTGTGTTTTATAAAAGTAATATTCGAATGTGATATTTAAATGTAACATTCGAATTCCAATGTGACATTCGAATTCCAATGTGACATTCGAAAACTGTAAATAACATTTGAAAATCGAATTTTTAAGAATATTTGTTCTTATCAACATTCTATTATGTAAATCGAATTTCTACAATAACATTCGTTCTAACATTCAAATTCGAATATAAACACATTCGCCCATCCCTACTCACGGGCTAAACACAACACCCCTTTAAACCAGTGATTGAGTTGCTTGAGCATGCTGACAGAGAATGAGCTTGTCTTTAACCCCTTAACGACCGGACCATTTTTCAATTTTCTTACCCTTAATGACAATGGCTATTTTTACATTTCTGCGGTGTTTGTGTTTAGCTGTAATTTCCCTCTTACTCATTTACTGTACCCACACATATTATATACCGTTTTTCTCGCCATTAAATGGACTTTCTAAGGATACCATTATTTTCATCATATCTTATAATTTCCTATAAAAAAAATATAAAATATGAGGAAAAAATTGAAAAAAACACACTTTTTCTAACTTTGACCCCCAAAATCTGTTACACATCTACAATCACCAAAAAACACCTATGCTAAATAGTTTCTAAATTTTGTCCTGAGTTTAGAAATACCCAATGTTTACATGTTCTTTACTTTTTTTGCAAGTTATAGGGCCATAAATACAAGTAGCACTTTGCTATTTCCAAACAACTTTTTTTCAAAATTAGCGCTAGTTACATTGGAACCCTGATATCTGTCAGGAATACCTGAATATCCCTTGACATGTATATATTTTTTTTTAGAAGACAACCCAAAGTATTGATCTAGGCCCATTTTGGTATATTTCATGCCACCATTTCACCGCCAAATGTCATCAAATAAAAAAAAAAGTTCACTTTTTCACAAATTTTGTCACAAACTTTAGGTTTCCCACTGAAATTATTTACAAACAGCTTCTGCAATTAAGGCACAAATGGTTGTAAATGCTTCTTTGGGATCCCCTTTGTTCAGAAATGGAAGACTTATATGGCTTTGGCATTGCTTTTTGGTAATTAGAAGGCCACTAAATGCTGCTGCGCACCACACGTAAATTATGCCCAGCAGTGAAGGGGTTAATTAGGTAGGTTGTAGGGAGCTTGCAGGGTTAATTTTAGCTTTAGGGTAGAGATCAGCCTCCCACCTGACACATCCCACCCCCTGATCCCTCCCAAACAGTTCTCTTCCCTCCCCCACCCCACAATTGTCCCCGCCATCTTAAGTACTGGCAGAAAGTCTGCCAGTACTAAATAAAAGTAGTTTTTCTTTTTTTTAATAAAAAAAAATAAAATGTTTTAGCTGTGATGGACCCCTGCCTTAGCCCCAACCTCCATGATCCCCCCCCTAGCTCTCTAACCCTCTCCTCTACCTAATTGCCGCCATCTTGGGTACTGGCAGCTGTCTGCCAGTACCCAATTTGCCCCAAAAACAAGTGTTTTTTTTTGCAATTTTTTGCAATTTTTAATGTTTTCTGTAGTGTAGCAGCCCCCCACAATACCCCAACCCCCCCCCCCCTCCCAGATCCTTATATATTTATTTTTTTTTAATTCTTTTTTCCCCCCTCTTCCCTTCTCATTGGTGTCAGTGGCCAGCTAATCGCGCGCACGCGCGCCCCCGCACGCTCCCCCCGATGGGCCGCCCACCCGCCTCCCTGATATGCTCCCACCCACCAACGAACCGGCACCATCGCTACCGGTGCAGAGAGGGCCACAGAGTGGCTCTCTCTGCATCGGAGTCTTCTGAAAAGGTATTGCAGGATGCCTCCATATGGAGGCATCACTGCAATACCCTGAGAGCTGCTGGAAGCGATTGCGATCGCTTCCAGCACTCTCTTAGACAACTGACGTACCAGGTACGTCTATTGTCATTAACTGGTTGTTAATGCATGACGTACCTGGTACGTCAGTTGTCATTAAGGGGTTAATAAGTGATACAATTGATGAAAGAATATTTAAACTGGTAAAAAAAATGAACACTAAATAGTATTACTTTTTAGTTGTTATAGATTCAATTTCAAATTTGACAAGTAACATAAGAAAAAAAGATTATTGGTTGAAACAAGTAAAAAAAAAATCATCAATGTATTAATTATAACTGCTTACCTCAAAATAAGTATCTATGTATTCAGAAACAATGTGTTCAGACTTTGGTTTATTTTGGCAGTAAACTATGTACATGTGCAACCTTCTCTCCTAAAAATAAAAATAAATGATTAAAGGAACAGTGTATGTAAAAACCTTGTAAAAAAACAAAACATTCTATTAGTCGCATATATTATAAAATCAACTCAAGAGAAAATTACTTATTTTAGAAAGATAAGGACAACATATTTTGGCTCCTGACTGTTTTAATAACATAAATATTATCTTAGCATAAGTTTTTGCTAAAGCCAATTAAATGCATCTGTGTAATTAGCAACTTAGTTCTATATATTAGGAAACAAGTTACACAACAATTATAGGAACAAGTCCACTGTTTTCCATCAATAAATTAATATATAATTATGCAAGATACTGTGGAGTTGGAAGATAATAAATGACCAGATAATTTTACCATGGTGTCATATTATAGTTTTCTTAATTTTTTTTTTTTTTTTTACTTGGATAAATCGTATTTTTTTCTATATATAAAAAAAAATTATCAGGCTCAGTCATTTAAGTATTACATAGTTGTTCAAAACCAGTAGAATTCATCATGAAAAAAAAGTTGTCTTTTGTAGAATTAAAAAAATATTCATCTCATGAGTTTGTATCGGTTTTGCAATAAATGTCAAGGGCTTGTTTCTGTTTTCAAAGATAAGTCATATCTTCTGTACTATTTATATTATACCCATATAATTACATAAAATATTGGTTTTAATAAGTGGATGTTTGTTTTAAGTTTGTACATTGCAGCACCAAGCGTACTGTATTTTTAGTATACTACAATAATTAGGCTTGCCTGGTATGCGGTTACAATAAAACCCATCACAAGCTAGTTTAACCAGTTATATGTAACTTACATGTTTTACAAACAATGTTGCTAGTCTTTCTGGTTCGTCCAGGCACCTCTCCAGTTCTCCCAAAAAAAATCTACAAAGAAGATTGTATTACTAGTAATTTTTGATAAAGTTGCAGCATCTTCCAGCCAGATATAAATCAGGGGTTAGTTGGGATAAGTTAAAGGGACACTAAACCCAATTTTTTTTCTTTTGGGATTCAGATAAAGCATGCAATTTTAAGCAACTTTCTAATTTACTCCTATTATCAATTTTTCTTCATTCTCTTGGTATCTTTATTTGAAATGCAAGAATGTAAGTTTAGATGCCGGCCCATTTTTGGTGAACAACCTGGGTTGTTCTTGCTGATTGGTGGATACATTCACCACCAATAAATAAGTGCTGGCCAGTGTACTGAAGCAAAAATTGTCTGGCTCCTTAGCTTAGATGCCTTCTTTTTCAAATAAAGATAGCAAGAGAACAAAGAAGAATTGATAATAGGTGTAAATTACAAAGTTTCTTAAAATTGCGTGCTCTATATGAATCAGGAAAGAAAAAAATGTGGGTTCAGTGTCCCTTTAAAAACATAATTTATGTAAGAACTTACCTGATAAATTCATTTCTTTCATATTAGCAAGAGTCCATGAGCTAGTGACGTATGGGATATACATTCCTATCAGGAGGGGCAAAGTTTCCCAAACCTCAAAATGCCTATAAATACACCCCTCACCACACCCACAAATCAGTTTAACGCATAGCCAAGAAGTGGGGTGATAAGACAAAAGTGCGAAAGCATAAAAAATAAGGAATTGGAATAATTGTGCTTTATACAAAAAAAATCATAACCACCACAAAAAGGGTGGGCCTCATGGACTCTTGCTAATATGAAAGAAATGAATTTATCAGGTAAGTTCTTACATAAATTATGTTTTCTTTCATGTAATTAGCAAGAGTCCATGAGCTAGTGACGTATGGGATAATGAATACCCAAGATGTGGATCTTCCACGCAAGAGTCACTAGAGAGGGAGGGATAAAATAAAGACAACCAATTCCGCTGAAAATAATCCACACCCGAAATAAAGTTTAAATCTTATAATGAAAAAAACTGAAATTATAAGCAGAAGAATCAAACTGAAACAGCTGCCTGAAGTACTTTTCTACCAAAAACTGCTTCAGAAGAAGAAAACACATCAAAATGGTAGAATTTAGTAAAAGTATGCAAAGAAGACCAAGTTGCTGCTTTGCAAATCTGATCAACCGAAGCTTCATTCCTAAACGCCCAGGAAGTAGAAACTGACCTAGTAGAATGAGCTGTAATCCTTTGAGGCGGAGTTTTACCCGACTCGACATAAGCATGATGAATTAAAGATTTCAACCAAGACGTCAAAGAAATGGCAGAGGCCTTCTGACTTTTCCTAGAACCGGAAAAGATAACAAATAGACTAGAAGTCTTTCGGAAATTCTTAGTAGCTTCAACATAATATTTCAAAGCTCTAACTACATCCAAAGAATGCAATGATCTCTCCTTTGAATTCTTAGGATTAGGAAACAATGAAGGAACCACAATTTCTCTACTAATGTTGTTAGAATTCACAACCTTAGGTAAAAATTTAAAAGAAGTTCGCAACACCGCCTTATCCTGATGAAAAATCAGAAAAGGAGACTCACAAGAAAGAGCAGATAATTCAGAAACTCTTCTAGCCGAAGAGATGGCCAAAAGAAACAAAACTTTCCAAGAAAGTAATTTAATGTCCAGTGAATGCATAGGTTCAAACGGAGGAGCTTGAAGAGCCCCCAGAACCAAATTCAAACTCCAAGGAGGAGAAATTGACTTAATAACAGGTTTTATACGAACCAAAGCTTGTACAAAACAATGAATATCAGGAAGATTAGCAATCTTTCTGTGAAAAAGAACAGAAAGAGCAGAGATTTGTCCTTTCAAGGAACTTGCAGACAAACCTTTATCCAAACCATCCTGAAGAAACTGTAAAATTCTCGGAATTCTAAAAGAATGCGAGGAAAAATGATGAGAAAGACACCAAGAAATGTAAATCTTCCAGACTCGATAATATATCTTCCTAGATACAGATTTACGAGCCTGTAACGTAGTATTAATCACAGAGTCAGAGAAACCTCTCTGACTGAGAATAAAGTGTTCAATCTCCATACCTTCAAATTTAAGGATTTGAGATCCTGATGGAAAAAAGGAGCTTGCGACAGAAGGTCTGGTCTTAACGGAAGAGTCCACAGTTGGCAAGTGGCCATCCGGACAAGATCCGCATACCAAAACCTGTGAGGCCATGCTGGAGCCACCAGCAGAACAAACAAGCATTCCTTCAGAATCTTGGAAATTACTCTTGGAAGAAGAACTAGAGGCGGAAAGATATAGGCAGGATGATACTTCCAAGGAAGTGACAATGCATCCACTGCTTCCGCCTGAGGATCCCTGGATCTGGACAGATACCTGGGAAGCTTCTTGTTTAGATGAGAAGCCATCAGATCTATTTCTGGAAGTCCCCACATTTGAACAATCTGAAGAAATACCTCTGGGTGAAGAGACCATTCTCCCGGATGTAACGTTTGGCGACTGAGATAATCCGCTTCCCAATTGTCTATACCTGGGATATGAACCGCAGAAATTAGACAGGAGCTGGATTCCGCCCATACCAGTATTCGAGATACTTCTTTCATAGCCAGAGGACTGTGAGTCCCTCCTTGATGATTGATATATGCCACAGTTGTGACATTGTCCGTCTGAAAACAAATGAACGACTCTCTCTTTAGAAGAGGGCACGACTGAAGAGCTCTGAAAATTGCACGGAGTTCCAAAATATTGATTGGTAATCTCACCTCCTGAGATTCCCAAACCCCTTGTGCTGTCAGAGACCCCCAAACAGCTCCCCAACCTGTCAGACTTGCATCTGTTGAAATCACAGTCCAGGTTGGAAGAACAAAAGAAGCCCCATGAACTAAACGATGGTGATCTGTCCACCACGTCAGAGAGTGTCGTACAATCGGTTTTAAAGATATCAATTGCGATATCTTTGTATAATCCCTGCACCACTGGTTCAGCATACAAAGCTGAAGAGGTCGCATGTGAAAACGAGCAAAGGGGATCGCGTCCGATGCAGCAGTCATAAGACCTAGAATTTCCATGCATAAGGCTACCGAAGGGAATGATTGAGACTGAAGGTTTCGACAAGCTGAAACCAATTTTAGACGTCTCTTGTCTGTCAGAGACAGAGTCATGGACACTGAATCTATCTGGAAACCTAAAAAGGTTACCCTTGTCTGAGGAATCAATGAACTTTTCGGTAAATTGATCCTCCAACCATGATCTTGAAGAAACAATACAAGTCGATTCGTATGAGATTCTGCTAAATGTGAAGACTGAGCAAGTACCAAGATATCGTCCAAATAAGGAAATACCACAATACCCTGTTCTCTGATTACAGACAGAAGGGCACCGAGAACCTTTGTAAAAATCCTTGGAGCTGTTGCTAGGCCAAACGGCAGAGCCACAAACTGGTAATGCTTGTCTAGGAAAGAGAATCTCAGAAACTGATAGTAATCTGGATTAATCGGAATATGCAGATATGCATCCTGTAAATCTATTGTGGACATAAAATGCCCTTGCTGAACAAAAGGCAGAATAGTTCTTATAGTTACCATTTTGAATGTTGGTATCCTTACATAATGATTCAATATTTTTAAATCCAGAACTGGTCTGAAGGAATTCTACTTCTTTGGTACAATGAAGAGATTTGAGTAAAACCCCAGCCCCTGTTCCAGAACTGGAACTGGCATAATTACTCCAGCCAACTCTAGATCTGAAACACATTTCAGAAATGCTTGAGCCTTCACTGGATTTACTGGGACACGGGAAAGAAAAAATCTTCTTGCAGGAGGCCTTATCTTGAAGCCTATTCTGTACCCTTCTGAAACAATGTTCTGAATCCAAAGATTGTGAATTGAATTGATCCAAATTTCTTTGAAAAATCGTAATCTGCCCCCTACCAGCTGGGCTGGAATGAGGGCCGCACCTTCATGTGGACTTGGGAGCTGGCTTTGGCTTCCTAAAAGGCTTGGATTTATTCCAGACTGGAGATGGTTTCCAAACTGATACCGCTCCTGTAGGGGAAGGATCAGGCTTTTGTTCCTTATTGTGACGAAAGGAACGAAAACGATTATTAGACCTAAATTTACTTTTAGATTTTTTATCCTGTGGTAAAAAAGTTCCTTTCCCTCCAGTAACAGTTGAAATAATAGAATCCAACTGTGAACCAAATAATTTATTACCCTGGAAAGAAAGGGAAAGCAAAGTTGACTTAGAAGACATATCAGCATTCCAAGTTTTAAGCCATAAAGCTCTTCTAGCTAAAATAGCTAGAGACATATACCTGACATCAACCCTAATGATATCAAAGATGGCATCACAAATAAAATTATTAGCATGTTGAAGAAGATTAACAATGCTATGAGAATTATGATCTGTTACTTGTTGCGCTAAAGCTTCTAACCAAAAAGTTGAAGCTGCAGCAACATCCACTAAAGATATAGCAGGTCTAAGAAGATTACCTGAACATAAGTAAGCTTTTCTTAGAAAGGATTCAATTTTCCTATCTAAAGGATCTTTAAAGGAAGTACTATCTGCCGTAGGAATAGTAGTACGCTTAGCAAGAGTAGAGATAGCCCCATCAACCTTAGGGATTTTGTCCCAAAACTCTAATCTGTCAGATGGCACAGGATACAATTGCTTAAAACGTTTAGAAGGAGTAAATGAATTACCCAAATTATTCCATTCCCTGGAGATTACTTCAGAAATAGCATCAGGGACAGGAAAAACTTCTGGAATAACTACAGGAGATTTAAAAACCTTATTTAAACGTTTAGATTTAGTATCAAGAGGACCAGAATCCTCTATTTCTAATGCAATTAAGACTTCTTTAAGTAAAGAACAAATAAATTCAATTTTGAACAAATATGAAGATTTATCAGCATCAACCTCTGAAACAGAATCCTCTGAACCAGAGGAATCATTATCAGAATCAGAATGATGATATTCATTTAAAAATTCATCTGAAAAATGAGAAGTTTTAAAAGACCTTTTACGTTTACTAGAAGGAGGAATTACAGACATAGCCTTCTTAATGGATTTAGAAACAAAATCTCTTATGTTATCAGGAACACTCTGAGTATTAGATGTTGAAGGAACAACAACAGGTAATGTAACATTACTAAAGGAAATATTATCTGCATTAACAAGTTTGTAATGACATTCATTACAAACAACAGCTGGAGGAACAGATACCACAAGTTTACAGCAAATACACTTAACTTTGGTAGATCCAGCACCAGGCAGCGATTTTCCAGAAGTATCTTCTGATTCAGGGTCAATCTGGGACATCTTGCAATATGTAATAGAAAAAACAACATATAAAGCAAAATTGATCAAATTCCTTAAATGACAGTTTCAGGAATGGGAAAAAATGCCAGTGAACAAGCTTCTAGCAACCAGAAGCAATAAACAATGAGACTTAAATAATGTAGAGACAATAATGACGCCCATATTTTTTATGCTTTTGGCGCCAAAAATGACGCCACATCCGGTAACGCCGACACTTTTGGCGCAAAAAACGTCAAAAATGACGCAACTTCCAGTGACAAGTATGACGCCGGAAATAACAAAGAAAAAATTTTTGCGCCAAAAAAGTCCGCGCCAAGAATGACGCAATAAAATGAAGCATTTTCAGCCCCCGCGAGCCTAACAGCCCACAGGGAAAAAAAGTCAAATTTTAAGGTAAGAAAAAATTGATTATTCAAATGCATTATCCCAAATAATGAAACTGACTGTCTGAAATAAGGAATATTGAACATCCTGAATCAAGGCAAATAAATGTTTAAACACAAATATTTAGAACTTTATATAAAAGTGCCCAACCATAGCTTAGAGTGTCACAAAAATAAGACTTACTTACCCCAGGACACTCATCTACATGTAGTAGAAAGCCAAACCAGTACTGAAACGAGAATCAGTAGAGGTAATGGTATATATAAGAGTATATCGTCGATCTGAAAAGGGAGGTAAGAGATGAATCTCTACGACCGATAACAGAAAACCTATGAAATAGACCCCGTAGAAGGAGATCATTGAATTCAAATAGGCAATACTCTCTTCACATCCCTCTGACATTCACTGCACGCTGAGAGGAAAACCGGGCTCCAACCTGCTGCGGAGCGCATATCAACGTAGAATCTAGCACAAACTTACTTCACCACCTCCACAGGAGGCAAAGTTTGTAAAAACTGATTTGTGGGTGTGGTGAGGGGTGTATTTATAGGCATTTTGAGGTTTGGGAAACTTTGCCCCTCCTGGTAGGAATGTATATCCAATACGTCACTAGCTCATGGACTCTTGCTAATTACATGAAAGAAATAGATGTTACAAACGCGCTAAATATTCTAGCACAGTTTTGACTTGCACCCGAGCACATCCTATAACTTTCAACTTGTAATATTAGTGCTATTTAGCAAAGTCATAATCTCCATTGAAAGTATAGGTTGCGCTAGAGCGATGTCGGGCGCACTAACCCTTCTCTGGTAAATCAGATTTGCCATGGACTTGTGATATCAAGTAGCTTGCTAATGTAAGCATGGTCCAGAGATATTGCTTATCACTTCCCATGCTATTGTTAGGGCGCTACTTGTAATCTGTCCCATATTTGGGTCAGTAGTGCAAAAATGACATAATGACATAATAAATTAGAGCCTTTGATTTTTATGCATTAGTATGTCCCTTTAAATTATCTGAACTGATGATAGAGCATTTATCTTACAAGCATTTAACATTTTTCTGTAAAAAGAATTCTCTTTTTTTTTTAAATTGCATGCCCTATCTGAATCATGCAACAATTTTTTTTAGGTTCAGTGTCCCTTTAATTAATTACTGTGTAATAATGTAGAAGACGTAAGAAGAAGTATGCTCTTGCAATAATTTGCAATAATTTTGCATACAAATCAAGTGAGAAAACATTCACATCACTACCGCTTGTGTTATTAGGCATAACCAATGTTGACTTGTTAATCTAGTAAGCAAGGCTAATCACGGTCATGATGTTAGCATAATGTTCATCATTTTGCAGTATGTTATCACCTCTGCCGGAGTTTCTGTTTTAATGCACATAAACATTTTATATTACAATCTAAAAGTGTCCCCCCCTAAGCACAGACTTGTGTGTTCGCTGAATAATAATAGTAGAAAATTCTGAACACATCATAAAAATTGAACACAAAATAAAGTGCCGTTTTTAAGTGACAGTCTGTACTAAGAAGCATAGTTACAACAATATATTACATTTACAATTCCTTCCTTGACCAACATTAAGTAATTTCCAAAATGATGATGATCTTAAAAAAACAAGAACAACAAATCTCACGGGTAATATGAATGTGGTAGTAGAGAGTACATAGTAGACCATGTACAGCATTGCATGCCATTTTTTTTTATTATTTTGTATGTCATCTTTGATAAGCATATATTCATGATTACTGTCCCTTTAAATGGACATTAAACTGCTGTGCACAGCTATAAAAGAATAGTAACTACTCACTGTGTTGTTGCATTTGATTAACTTCTGTCATCAATTTTGCTTCATTCTCTTGGTATCTTTTATTAAAGTACCAGCAATGCACTACTCGGAGATAGCTGAACACATTTGTAAGCCAGTTAATATGGGCATAGAAGATCAGCCACCAATCAGCAGCTATATCCAAGCTTCTGAACCTATCTATATATGCTTTTCAACAAAGTATACCAAGAGAATAAAGAAAATTAGATAAAATGTAAATTGGAAAGTTGTTTGCTCTATCATAATTTTTTGGGGTTTCATGTCTTTTTTATTCTGCCATGTGCATCCAAATGAAGACAAGTTGTATCAATGAACTAATCATTTAAGAAGATAATTGAGGGGTAACAAGCTAGAAATGTTAAGGTTTATACGTACTCTCTGTGCCAGTCATAAATTTGATGAATATTTCCAAAAACAATCTTATCCTTTCCTTTCATGTCATCAGGAACGCCGTCCTCTTTCATAAGAGCCATGTATCCCTGTAAAACCAAGCACATCACACCCAATATTTAGATTTTACTTTTAAATATAATGTTTAATATTTAAAATAAATATACAGGGTCATGGCAATCAACAATACATTGTTCTTAAACAAAGAGCAGTTTAGTTTCTATTGAAATGCTTACATACAATATTTATTTTTCATAGAGTAACACTGAGATATAACCCACTCTTGTTCCTTCAGCCTTCATTTGTTGCCCTCACAAAAGAATAGGGGTGGATCAGCCAATTAACTTATACATATGGAGCTGCTGCATTTGCTGATTGGGTAATATGCATATTTTAAAAAGCTGCTTTAATGTTCCAGTATGTTACAAATAGTTTATACAAAGTCAACAACTCAGTTCTGTACCATCAGAGGTCATAGAATACCAGTTCTGGCACCAGTGCCATTCCCCATCACAGTTTTATATGGTAAGATTGGATTAATTACTCTTGGCTGCTGATATATCTCCTTAAATGCCCATGTCTTTTGATTTATGTAGGGGTGACAACTATAGTTAGATGAGAAAACACTTAAAACAAATATTAGGTGTAGAGATACAGTTTCAGGGCATTTATAAAAGCTGGACACAACATTAGCCAATTACGTTGGCAGATTATTGAAAGTGTAGAAAAACCAAGGAGAGGGGGTGATAGGGAGCTTATATTACAGCAAAAAGCAAGAAACATTAGAACCCAAAGGGTTAACTAGTGAGTTAGATATGACATTAGTATAAGGGTTAGGTTTTCACTCAGTAATGATATATAGTTTGAATACTAAAGTGCGTTGGGTATTGATTATAATCTGCTTCAATGAGTATATATTGGGCTACATTTACTAATAGTCCCCGTCTGCCCATATTTCCGTCCCTGTCTGCCCAGCAACATGACTAGTAGGCAGCAGTATGCTGCCTGCATTTATCATTGCACAAGCCGCGCAAGCAGGGGCTGTCAATCACCCCGGTCAGAGAAGTCCAGGGAATTGACAAACGCCAGTTTAGAGTTGGCATAGCAGGTTAAAAAGTAGAGATCTGATGACGATGCTCCAAAGATGCATTCACAGCTTCTTAAATGGACCTCATAGTGTTGTTAGATTTGTGTAAAATTAATTAAAGCCACTAGGTGGCACATTAGGAGTTTTTAATGTGGTGTGTTCACAATAAGTTTACGAGAGACTTCACACACAAGTAATGATTAAGCATGGTAAAGGACATAAGCCTAAAACGTTGCTCGACATGTTCTGTACCTGTATGTTTCTAATATATTTTAATACATTTTCAAAAGTTTATATGAAGAAAAGTGGTGCGGTGGATTATTTGCTTGGCTGCTGAAGGAGTATCAAAACATTTATAACAACTGACAAGTTTGAGAACATTAGATTGAGGTTTCCCGAGCATAAATAGCATTTTCAAATATAAAAATAAACCAAAAAGGAGTGATTTTACATTTAATACTCTGCAGGTGGTCAGTCACTTCACACTGAGCACACATTAAGAGGCAACCAATTTTACAGAGTATAGTGTCCCTTTAAAGGGACGGGAAACGCCAAAAATTTATTTCATAATTTAGATAGAACTAACAATTTTAAACAACTTTCCAATTTACTTTTATTATCAGATTTGCTTCATTATCTTATTATCCTTTGCTGAAGGAACAGCATTGCACTACTGGCAGCTAGCTAAACACATCTAGTTCGCCAATTACAAGAGACAAATGTGTGCAGGCACCAATCAGCAGCTAGCTCCCACTAGTGCACGATATGTGCGTATTCTTTTTCAACAAGGGATATGAAGAGAACGAAGCACATTTAAAAATAGAAGTGAATTTAAAAATTTCTTAAAATTACATGCTCGCTCTGAATCATGTAAGTTTAATTTTGACTTTCCTATCCCTTTAAGTAATAATAGACCAGACACAATAAACTGTGGGGGGGGGGGGGGAGACATAGAACAGATTTTATACAAATGACTGGTTGCATTTCCTTCTTTTTTTTTTTTCTTTCTAATTTTTTTATCACCAACAGGATGTTCAGTATACAAAATCTCTGCCATACACGGCCGTATACATTTTATACAAAAAGAAGAAAACATTTTCATACATGTTTAGGCCAATGCACAATAAGATTATAACATCATCTTGTCAGTGTTTTTACATTTCACAAAAAAATAAAAACACAGAAGAGAGAGAGAAAAAACAAAAACAATAATTGTAAGTAAATGACATTTTAGAGAGAAAATAAAACTATGCATATTCCATAGTATAAACCAATATACATTTAAACTTGCTTATCAGGTTCTTATGCTGTGACCAATTATAGAGATAGACTTACTAGGGAAAAGAAAAGAAGGGTAGAAAAAAAACCACTCCCCAACCCCCCCAACTCCACTCCGTCCCTAGTGCTCCTTCCTAGCATTTGTCTACATTCAACTAATACCAAGATACTGGAAATACTTCGCGTAGGATTAGGCTTTCAAAGTACTCAGTCCTATGCAATAGTTTTGTAAGCATGTATTGTGTCGATATAGGGTAGGACTGAATTATTTTCAGCCATTTATTAAAGAAACAATGTATTTGCTTATTATGTGTATTAGATGTGTTATGTTGTTTAAACATAATCCGTGTTATAATTGCCTCAGTAAACCATCTAAAAGGGGGTGGCTTTCTGTTTTTCAAAAACAGAATTTATGCTTACCTGATAAATTACTTTCTCCAAAGGTGTGTCCGGTCCACGGCGTCATCCTTACTTGTGGGATATTCTCTTCCCCAACAGGAAATGGCAAAGAGTCCCAGCAAAGCTGGTCACATGATCTCTCCTAGGCTCCGCCCACCCCAGTCATTCGACCGACGGACAGGAGGAAATATATATAGGAGAAACCATATGATACCGTGGTGACTGTAGTTAGAGAAAATAATTCATCAGACCTGATTAAAAAACCAGGGCGGGCCGTGGACCGGACACACCGTTGGAGAAAGTAATTTATCAGGTAAGCATAAATTCTGTTTTCTCCAACATTGGTGTGTCCGGTCCACGGCGTCATCCTTACTTGTGGGAACCAATACCAAAGCTTTAGGACACGGATGAAGGGAGGGAGCAAATCAGGTCATCTAAATGGAAGGCACCACGGCTTGCAAAACCTTTCTCCCAAAAATAGCCTCCGAAGAAGCAAAAGTATCAAATTTGTAAAATTTGGCAAAAGTGTGCAGTGAAGACCAAGTCGCTGCCTTACATATCTGGTCAACAGAAGCCTCGTTCTTGAAGGCCCATGTGGAAGCCACAGCCCTAGTGGAGTGAGCTGTGATTCTTTCAGGAGGCTGCCGTCCGGCAGTCTCATAAGCCAATCGGATGATGCTTTTAAGCCAAAAGGAAAGAGAGGTAGAAGTCGCTTTTTGACCTCTCCTTTTACCAGAATAAACAACAAACAAAGAAGATGTTTGTCTGAAATCTTTTGTAGCCTCTAAATAGAATTTTAGAGCACGGACTACGTCCAAATTGTGTAACAAACGCTCCTTCTTTGAAACTGGATTCGGACACAAAGAAGGTACAACTATCTCCTGGTTAATATTTTTGTTAGAAACAACTTTAGGAAGAAAACCAGGCTTAGTACGCAGAACCACCTTATCTGCATGGAACACCAGATAAGGAGGAGAACACTGCAGAGCAGATAACTCTGAAACTCTTCAAGCAGAAGAGATTGCAACCAAAAACAAAACTTTCCAAGATAGTAACTTAATATCTATGGAATGTAAGGGTTCAAACGGAACCCCTTGAAGAACTGAAAGAACTAGATTTAAACTCCAGGGAGGAGTCAAAGGCCTGTAAACAGGCTTGATCCTAACCAGAGCCTGAACAAATGCTTGAACATCTGGTATAGCTGCCAGTCGTTTGTGTAGTAAGACAGATAAAGTAGAAATCTGTCCCTTTAAAGAACTTGCAGATAATCCTTTCTCCAAACCTTCTTGTAGAAAGGATAGAATCTTAGGAATCTTTATCTTGTTCCATGGAAATCCTTTGGATTCACACCAACAGATATATTTTTTCCATATTTTATGGTAAATTTTTCTAGTTACAGGCTTTCTAGCCTGAATCAGAGTATCTATTACAGAATCTGAAAACCCACGCTTTGATAAAATCAAGCGTTCAATCTCCAAGCCGTCACCTGGAGGGAAACCAGATTCGGATGTTCGAATGGACCTTGAACAAGAAGGTCCTGTCTCAAAGGTAGCTTCCATGGTGGAGCCGATGACATATTCACCAGGTCTGCATACCAAGTCCTGCGTGGCCACGCAGGAGCTATCAAGATCACCAAAGCCCTCTCCTGATTGATCCTGGCTACCAGCCTGGGAATGAGAGGAAACAGTGGGAATACATAAGCTAGGTTGAAGGTCCAAGGTGCTACTAGTGCATCTACTAGAGTCGCCTTGGGATCCCTGGATCTGGACCCGTAGCAAGGAACCTTGAAGTTCTGACGAGACGCCATCAGATCCATGTCTGGAATGCCCCATAATTGAGTTATTTGGGCAAAGATTTCCGGATGGAGTTCCCACTCCCCCGGATGGAATGTCTGACGACTCAGAAAATCTGCTTCCCAATTTTCCACTCCTGGGATGTGGATCGCAGACAAGTGGCAGGAGTGATCCTCCGCCCATTGAATTATTTTGGTCACTTCTTCCATCGCCAGGGAACTCCTTGTTCCCCCCTGATGATTGATATATGCAACAGTCGTCATGTTGTCTGATTGAAACCTTATGAATTTGGCCTTTGCTAGTTGAGGCCAAGCTTTGAGAGCATTGAATATCGCTCTCAGTTCCAGAATGTTTATCGGGAGAAGAGATTCTTCCCGAGACCATAGACCCTGAGCTTTCAGGGGTTCCCAGACCGCGCCCCAGCCCACCAGGCTGGCGTCGGTCGTGACAATGACCCACTCTGGTCTGCAGAAGCTCATTCCCTGTGACAGATTGTCCAGGGTCAGCCACCAACGGAGTGAATCTCTGGTCTTTTGATCTACTTGAATCGTCGGAGACAAGTCTGTATAATCCCCATTCCACTGTCTGAGCATGCACAGTTGTAATGGTCTTAGATGAATTCGTGCAAAAGGAACTATGTCCATTGTTGCAACCATCAATCCTATTACTTCCATGCACTGCGCTATGGAAGGACGAGGAACAGAATGAAGTACTTGACAAGAGCTTAGAAGTTTTTATTTTCTGACCTCTGTCAGAAAAATCCTCATTTCTAAGGAATCTATTATTGTTCCCAAGAAGGGAACTCTTGTTGACGGGGACAGAGAACTTTTTTCTTTGTTCACCTTCCATCCGTGAGATCTGAGAAAGGCTAGGACGATGTCCGTATGAGCCTTTGCTTTTGACAGAGACGACGCTTGAATCAGGATGTCGTCCAAGTAAGGTACTACTGCAATGCCCCTTGGTCTTAGAACCGCTAGAAGGGACCCTAGTACCTTTGTGAAAATCCTTGGAGCAGTGGCTAATCCGAATGGAAGTGCCACAAACTGGTAATGCTTGTCCAGAAAAGCGAACCTTAGGAACTGATGATGTTCCTTGTGGATAGGAATATGTAGGTACGCATCCTTTAAATCCACGGTAGTCATAAATTGATTTTCCTGGATAGTAGGTAGGATCGTTCGAATAGTTTCCATTTTGAACGATGGTACCCTGAGAAATTTGTTTAGGATCTTGAGATCCAAAATTGGTCTGAATGTTCCCTCTTTTTTGGGAACTATGAACAGGTTGGAATAAAAACCCATCCCTTGTTCTCTTATTGGAACTGGATGAATCACTCCCATCTTTAACAGGTCTTCTACACAATGTAAGAATGCCTGTCTTTTTATTTGGTTTGAAGATAATTGAGACCTGTGGAACCTTCCCCTTGGGGGTAGTTCCTTGAATTCCAGGAGATAACCTTGAGAAACTATTTCTAGCGCCCAAGGATCCTGAACATCTCTTGCCCAAGCCTGAGCAAAGAGAGAAAGTCTGCCCCCCACCAGATCCGGTCCCGGATCGGGGGCTATCCCTTCATGCTGTTTTGGTAGCAGTGGTAGGCTTCCTGGCCTGCTTACCCTTGTTCCAGCCTTGCATTGGTTTCCAGGCTGGTTTGGGTTGTGAAGTATTACCCTCTTGCTTAGAGGATGAGGAATTAGAGGCTGGTCCATTTCTGCGAAAGGGACGAAAATTAGGCTTATTTTTAGCCTTAAAAGACCTATCCTGTGGGAGGGCGTGGCCCTTTCCCCCAGTGATGTCTGAAATAATCTCTTTCAAATCAGGTCCAAATAATGTTTTACCCTTGAAAGGAATGTTAAGCAATTTTGTCTTGGAAGACACATCCGCTGACCAAGACTTTAGCCAAAGCGCTCTGCGCGCCACGATAGCAAACCCTGAATTTTTCGCCGCTAATCTAGCTAATTGCAAAGCGGCATCTAAAATAAAAGAGTTAGCCAATTTAAGTGCTTGAACTCTGTCCATAACCTCCTCATACGAAGATTCTTTATTGAGCGACTTTTCTAGTTCCTCGAACCAGAAACACGCTGCCGTAGTGACAGGAACAATGCATGAAATTGGTTGTAGAAGGTAACCTTGCTGAACAAAAATCTTTTTAAGCAAACCCTCTAATTTTTTATCCATAGGATCTTTGAAAGCACAACTATCTTCGATAGGAATAGTAGTGCGTTTGTTTAGAGTAGAAACCGCCCCCTCGACCTTGGGGACTGTCTGCCATAAGTCCTTTCTGGGGTCGACTATAGGAAATAATTTCTTAAATATAGGGGGGGGGACAAAAGGTATGCCGGGCCTTTCCCACTCTTTATTTACTATGTCCGCCACCCGCTTGGGTATAGGAGAAGCGTCGGGGGGCACCGGAACCTCTAGAAACTTGTCCATCTTACATAACTTCTCTGGAATGACCAAATTGTCACAATCATCCAGAGTAGATAATACCTCCTTAAGCAGTGCGCGGAGATGTTCTAATTTAAATTTAAATGTCACAACATCAGGTTCAGCTTGATGAGAAATCTTTCCTGAATCTGAAATTTCTCCCTCAGACAAAACCTCCCTCATGGCCCCTTCAGATTGGTGTGAGGGTATGTCAGAACAGTTATCATCAGCGTCCTCTTGCTCTTCAGTGTTTAAAACAGAGCAATCGCGCTTTCTCTGATAAGTAGGCATTTTGGATAAAAGATTTGCTATAGAGTTATCCATTACAGCCGTTAATTGTTGCATGGTAATAAGTATTGGCGCACTAGATGTACTAGGGGCCTCCTGTGTGGGCATAACTGGTATAGACACAGTAGGGGATGATGTAGTATCATGTTTACTCCCCTCATTTGAGGAATCATCTTGGGCAATATCATTATCTGTGGCATTACTGTCCTTACTTTGTTTGGACACTATGGCACAATTATCACATAAATTTAAATGGGGAGACACATTGGCTTTCATACATATAGAACATAGCTTATTTGATGGTACAGACATGTTAAACAGGCTTAAACTTGTCAACAAAGCACAAAAAACGTTTTAAAATAAAACCGTTACTGTCACTTTAAATTTCAAACTGAAAACACTTTATTACTGAATATGTGAAAAAGTATGAAGGAATTGTTCAAAATTAACCAAAATTTCACCACAGTGTCTTAAAGCATTAAAAGTATTGCACAACAAATTTCAGAGCTTTAACCCTTAAAATAACGGAACCGGAGCCGTTTTTACATTTAACCCCTATACAGTCCCAGCTATATGCTTTGCTGAGACCCAACCAAGCCCAGAGGGGAATACGATACCAAATGATGCCTTCTATAAGCTTTTTCAGTGATTCTTAGCTCCTCACACATGCATCTGCATGCCTTGCTCTCCAAAAACAACTGCGCATTAGTGGCGCGAAAATGAGGCTCTGTCTATAACTAGAAAAGGCCCCCATCTGAAAAAGGTGTCCAACACAGTGCCTGCCGTTTTTCTAAACAATTCCCAAGATTATAATAACCATTATTAGTTAGAATCTGCATAATATGCCTAGTAAAGCAATCGTTTTAGCCCAGAAAAATGTCTACCAGTTTTTTAAGCCCTTTTTGAAGCCCTTTATTCTTTTATGTTTGACTAAGAAAATGGCTTACCGGTCCCCATGAGGGGAAATGACAGCCTTCCAGCATTACATGGTCTTGTTAGAAATATGGCTAGTCATACCTTAAGCAGAAAGGTCTGCTAACTGTTTCCCCCAACTGAAGTTACTTCATCTCAACAGTCCTGTGTGGAAACAGCAATCGATTTTAGTAACTGTCTGCTAAAATCATCTTCCTCTTACAAACAGAAATCTTCATCCTTTTTCTGTTTCAGAGTAAATAGTACATACCAGCACTATTTTAAAATAACAAACACTTGATAGAAGAATAAAAACTACATTTAAACACCAAAAAAACTCTTAACCATCTCCGTGGAGATGTTGCCTGTGCAACGGCAAAGAGAATGACTGGGGTGGGCGGAGCCTAGGAGAGATCATGTGACCAGCTTTGCTGGGACTCTTTGCCATTTCCTGTTGGGGAAGAGAATATCCCACAAGTAAGGATGACGCCGTGGACCGGACACACCAATGTTGGAGAAATTAAATTTCAAACAATTAGAATAACAGTATTAATCAAATTATGATTCTGCGTATCAGAAGTCAAGAAAAAAATTAATTTTGGCTCAATGACAAAATGGTGCATTGCGTTTTTACTTAGCCGGAAATTGACTTTCTGCCATAACTGTCTTATTTTTGGGCAGTACCAAAAGCAATGAAGTAAGTCCGCTGCAGGGGAACGACATTTATAACAGTAGCCATGTTGTTCTTGTGCCCATCTAGCTAGTCTTTTTGGTGAGATATATGTATTATTAAGAAGCTTAAGGTGAGATTCCTTCCATGAGGAAGAAAGGGGAGCACCACATACCCACTCAATACCTTTACTAATTGTATCATTATCAATCTCTTCGAAATGCTTAGTCCAATATGATAATAGCTACGCCAGATTTAGTTTTGCCAGCAGAATTTTATATAGTAATGCAATTGAGTGATTCCCCTGCCTATATAGATTAATATAGTCGCCTACTTTATCCAATTGTCTCGACCAAGG
This sequence comes from Bombina bombina, assembly GCF_027579735.1. Taxonomy (NCBI): domain Eukaryota; kingdom Metazoa; phylum Chordata; class Amphibia; order Anura; family Bombinatoridae; genus Bombina; species Bombina bombina. Next base: position 542,807,291 of record NC_069503.1, read on the forward strand.
CCCCAACTGCATTTTTTTGTGGATAAAATGTTGGAGTTAAAGATATACATAAAAACTCTTGTTCGATAAATTATACTCAGAGGCAATACTCTCAAAAGTTCTCATACCTACCCCCCCCCAATCGAAAAATTGTACTACTAAGTTTAACCCCTTAGTGACCAGAGCACTTTTCCATTTTCTGTCCGTTTGGGACCAAGGCTATTTTTACATTTTTGCGGTGTTTGTGTTTAGCTGTAATTTTCTTCTTACTCATTTACTGTACCCACACATATTATATACCGTTTTTCTCGCCATTAAATGGACTTTCTAAAGATACCATTATTTTCATCATATCTTATAATTTACTATAAAAAAAATGATAAAATATGAGGAAAAATGGAAAAAAACACACTTTTTCTAACTTTGACCCCCAAAATCTGTTACATATCTAAAACCACCAAAAAACACTCATGCTAAATAGTTTCTAAATTTTGTCCTGAGTTTAGAAATACCCAATGTTTACATGTTCTTTGCTTTTTTTGCAAGTTATAGGGCCATAAATACAAGTAGCACTTTGCTATTTCCAAACCATTTTTTTCCAAAATTAGCGCTAGTTACATTAGAACACTGATATCTTTCAGGAATCCCTGAATATCCCTTGACATGTATATATTTTTTTTTAGTAGACATCCCAAAGTATTGATCTAGGCCAATTTTGGTATATTTCATACCACCATTTCACCGCCAAATGCGATCAAATACAAAAAATTGTTCACTTTTTCACAAATTTTTTCACAAACTTTTGGTTTCTCACTGAAATTATTTACAAACAACTTGTGCAATTATGGCATAAATGGTTGTAAATTCTTCTCTGGGATCCCCTTTGTTCAGAAATAGCACACATATATGGCTTTGGCGTTGCTTTTTGGTAATTAGAAGGCCGCTAAATGCCACTGCGCACCACAAGTGTATCATGCCCAGCAGTTAAGGGGTTAATTAGGGAGCTTTTAGGGAGCTTGTAGGGTTAATTTTAGCTTTAGTGTAGTGTAGTAGACAACCCCAAGTATTGATCTAGGCACATTTTGGTATATTTCATGCCACCATTTCACCGCCAAATGCGATCAAATTAAAAAAAACGTAAAATTTTTCACAATTTTAGGTTTCTCACTGAAATCATTTACAAACAGCTTGTGCAATTATGGCACAAATGGTTGTAAATGCTTGTCTGGGATCCCCTTTGTTCAGAAATAGCAGACATATATGACTTTGGCGTTGCTTTCTGGTAATTAGAAGGCCACTAAATCCTGTTGCGCCTCACACGTGTATTATGGCTAGCAGTGAAAGGGTTAATTAGGGAGTTTGTAGTGAGCTTGCAGGGTTACTTTTAGCTTTAGTGTAGAGATCAGCCTCCCATCTGACACATCCCACCCCCTGATCCCTCCCAAACAGCTCCCTTCCCTCCCCCACCCCACAATTGTCCCCGCCATCTTAAGTACTGGCAGAAAGTCTGCCAGTACTAAAATAAAAGGGTTTTAAAAAAAAAATGAATTTTTTTTAGCATATTTACATATGCTGTGTAGGATCCCCCCCTTAGCCCCCAACCTCCCTGATCCCCCCCAAAACCGCTCTCTAACCCTCCCCTCTGCCTTATTGGGGGCCATCTTGGGTACTGGCAGCTGTCTGCCAGTACCCAGTTTACAATAAAAAGTGCTTTTTTTTTGTTTGTTTGTTTTTTCTGTAGTGTAGCTTCCCCCCCCCCACAGACAAACCCCCACCACCTTACTGATTGTTTAAATTTTCTATTTTTTTCTATTTTTTATTTCCACATTTTCTGCAGTGTAGCGGTTCCCACCCGCTCCCTCCCCGTGCACGCGCCCGCCCCCACCCTCCCGTGCACACGCGCGCGCCCGTGCGCGCCCCCAGCCACCCCCGCCCACGATCCCGCCCCCCTTCACATCCACAGGGCCATTGATGGCCGCCACCCGCCTCCCGGTCCGGCTCCCACCCACCAACACAGGGAGCAACCGATCTCCGGTGCAGAGAGGGCCACAGAGTGGCTCTCTCTGCACCGGATGACTTACAAAGGTTATTGCAGGATGCCTCCATATCGAGGCATCACTGCAATAACCGGAAAGCAGCTGGAAGCGAGCAGGATCGCTTCCAGCTGCTTTCCACACTGAGGACGTGCAGGGTACGTTCTCAGGCATTAACTGCCTTTTTTCTGAGGACGTACCCTGCACGTCCTCAGTCGTTAAGGGGTTAAACCTTTATCGGTCCACCTATTAAATACCTGATATTGGAGCCCAGGTTGGAATTCTGGGTGGCCTCTAATTGGTAAAAAAGCTGATATATAAAAGTTGATCAACTGAGAACAAAGTAACTGCCATGATTTAATCACATTGTAAATACTAATCATTATTTTAATGTTTCCAGGAAGTTGCACATATGGACAGTGTAGAATCGCTGTGAGGGAGAGAGGATGTATAAGATTTTCCTCCATTTTTATATTAGTGAAATAGTTAGAAGAAAAAAGCCAATCCACTCCATAGCATGCAAGAATGGCAATGTTATATGCCCTAATATCTGAAAATGCCAGGCCTCCAAATTCTTTAAGCTGCGATAGCTTAGCTATAGAGAGTATATGTCTATTCTTCTTCCAGAGAAAGTCAGCACATGCCCTATTAAAAATCTTAATATCCTTATCTTGTATAAACAGAGGTAGATTATTCATAATATATAATAATTGTGTAAAGAGAATAGATTTAATCATTATCACCTTAGCGGTCAACGAGAGTGGAAAGACACTCCAGCGATGTAGTTTAGGTATTATATATGAGAAAAAAGGCGTGTAATTAAGTTTATACCACATATTAGGATCTTTATGTAAATTAATGCCGAGATATCTAAAACTTTCTACTTCTCTTATCCTTGTTTTTGTATATCGATATAATTTCTGATTTTGCTGCATTCACTTTATATCCAGAGATTGAACTGAAGAGGTTAAAGATCTTTAGGGCTATTGGAATATTTTTTTTAGTATTTTTAAAATAAAGTAATAGATAATCAGCATATAATGAAAGGACACATACGGCTCCCCCAACTTATTCCAGTCAGTTCTTGCCTAAAGTATACTGCCAAGGGTTCTATAGCAATGTTAAAAAGAAGCGGGGAAAGAGGGCAGCCTTGCAGAGTCCCTTTTTTAACTTAAAAAAAGGTGTTTGACTGCCATTGACCAAAATAGCAGAAATAGGAAAATTATATATAGCCTTAATAAAGTTTATTAAATTTCCAAAAAAGCCAAAATTGGACAGAGCATTATAAAGATGCTCCCAAATTATTAAATTGAAAGCTTTCTCAGTGTCAATTAGAACCATAGCAAAATCCTGTTTAAAAGATACTTTATCCTTGTGCAACTTGTTCCAAAAATGCTCAAGAAACAGAATTTATGTTTACCTGATAAATTACTTTCTCCAACGGTGTGTCCGGTCCACGGCGTCATCCTTACTTGTGGGATATTCTCTTCCCCAACAGGAAATGGCAAAGAGCCCAGCAAAGCTGGTCACATGATCCCTCCTAGGCTCCGCCTTCCCCAGTCATTCGACCGACGTAAAGGAGGAATATTTGCATAGGAGAAATCATATGATACCGTGGTGACTGTAGTTAGAGAAAATAAATCATCAGACCTGATTAAAAAACCAGGGCGGGCCGTGGACCGGACACACCGTTGGAGAAAGTAATTTATCAGGTAAACATAAATTCTGTTTTCTCCAACATAGGTGTGTCCGGTCCACGGCGTCATCCTTACTTGTGGGAACCAATACCAAAGCTTTAGGACACGGATGATGGGAGGGAGCAAATCAGGTCACCTAGATGGAAGGCACCACGGCTTGCAAAACCTTTCTCCCAAAAATAGCCTCAGAAGAAGCAAAAGTATCAAATTTGTAAAATTTGGTAAAAGTGTGCAGTGAAGACCAAGTCGCTGCCTTACATATCTGATCAACAGAAGCCTCGTTCTTGAAGGCCCATGTGGAAGCCACGGCCCTAGTGGAATGAGCTGTGATTCTTTCAGGAGGCTGCCGTCCGGCAGTCTCATAAGCCAATCTGATGATGCTTTTAAGCCAAAAAGAGAGAGAGGTAGAAGTTGCTTTTTGACCTCTCCTTTTACCAGAATAAACAACAAACAAGGAAGATGTTTGTCTGAAATCCTTTGTAGCCTCTAAATAGAATTTTAGAGCACGAACTACATCCAAATTGTGCAACAAACGTTCCTTCTTTGAAACTGGATTCGGACACAAAGAAGGCACGACTATCTCCTGGTTAATATTTTTGTTAGAAACAACTTATGGAAGAAAACCAGGTTTAGTACGCAAAACCACCTTATCTGCATGGAACACCAGATAAGGAGGAGAACACTGCAGAGCAGATAACTCTGAAACTCTTCTAGCAGAAGAAATTGCAACCAAAAACAAAACTTTCCAAGATAATAACTTGATATCAACGGAATTTAGGGGTTCAAACGGAATCCCCTGAAGAACTGAAAGAACTAAATTGAGACTCCAATCAAAAAACTCTAAGCCATCTCCGTGGAGATGTTGCCTGTGCAACGGCAAAGAGAATGACTGGGGAAGGCGGAGCCTAGGAGGGATCATGTGACCAGCTTTGCTGGGCTCTTTGCCATTTCCTGTTGGGGAAGAGAATATCCCACAAGTAAGGATGACGCCGTGGACCGGACACACCTATGTTGGAGAAATCATATATGTCCGGCGTATATTATTTGTAGGGGGATCTACCCTGTCATGAAGCCTGACTGATCTAAATGTATCACTTCCTGTAAAAAGTTTTTTTAGTCTGTTAGCAACAATAGAAGTGATTTGTAATCTGTGTTTAATAAGGAAATAGGTCTGCATAACCCAGGATCTAATGGATTTTTATCTTTTTTTGAGAATGAGGGTAATAATTGACGCTGAAAAGAATCGGGACATTGGGGCTTTTTTGATATAATACTCATTAAATAATCTGGTTAGGGTATTAACAATTTCAGCTTTAAGTAGCCTAGAGAAATCCACCAGGGGTCTTACCAAGTTTAGCATCCTCTATAGCCTTCAGAACTTTATCTGGCACAGGTGATCTTACTCCAAAAAGCCCTGTTGTTCTCTGGATAAATTACCTTAGATGCATATATGTTTTGGTAATAATTAAGGAAAATCATTTTTAAATCAGTTAATTCTGTATAATTCTTATTGCCATCAACTATACTTTCAATCATATTATTCTTTTTCCTAACCTTATCTAGTCTGGCTAAATATTTATAGTTAGCAGATTTGCCATAACATCCAGCATACACAGCATTCATTCTAATCTCCTCACTGGTCATTTTAGAGTTTAAGAAGAGATCCCTGTCTTGCCTAGCTATTTTGTATTTGTCCCAGTATTCTTTAAGCGGCATGTTTATATATTTTCTATAGGCATTAGTAACTGGGTTTGCCAGCTGTAATTTGCAAGCTCTAAGTTTCTTTTTGGCAATTACCATATAGGCTTTTATCATGCCTCTAAAATACACCTTTGCTGTTCCCAGAAAACTTCTGGTTTATCTAAATATAAATAGTTATCCTCACTATATTCCTGCCACATGTGTCGTAGCCAGTTTTGAAATGGTATATTTTTTATTAAATGTTTTGGAAAATAGAAATTCCTCATTGCTTCCACCGGAGCAGTTCAGGGTTCAATCTCCAGCGAAATTATAACATGATCTGTTAAAACAATATCATTTATCTGAGCCCTAGTTCCAACTTTGAAAAACGAGCTAGAAACTAAAAAAAATCGATCCGAGAAAAGGATCTATAGGATCTAGATTCACATGTATAAGATTGGACTGGTTGCATTTCTAACTCTACAATCATAGCTTGTACTTTAAATGTCTTTGATCATTATATAGCATAAGGTTGCTGTAAATGGCTACTAGCACTTCACATTTTCTTAAAAAAAAAAATATATATGGTGTGTTTAAATTTCTCTTGAAGTTTAAATTCCATAACTCAGAAAGTACCAAATTTATTTATTTCTAATTCCCATGGTTTGTAGTAACTCTCAATCCTACTTTAAGGGACATGAAACCCAAAATGTTTCCTTCATTAATCAGATAGAGCTATTATCTAATTTGCTTTGTTCTCTTGGTATCCTTTGTCAAAAACATACCTGAGTAGGCTCAGGAGGTGGGAGCAAGCTTCTGATTGGTGGCTGCAAATATATGCCTTGTCATTGGCTTACCAATCTGTTCAGCTTGCTCCCTGTAGTGCATTGTTGTTCCTTCAACAAAGAATAACAAGAGAATGAAGCAAAATTGATGACAGAAGTAAATTAGAAAGTTGTTTTAAGATATATGCGCTATCTGAATCATGAATTAACATTTATGGGTTTCATGTCCATTTTAAAGTCCCAAATGGTTGCATTTATAGAATGCTCAGCTAAATGTTGCATGATAATATTAAATGAATAATAATTAAATGGGACTATCTGTACACCAATCTGATTTCATTTGAGAAAACTGAAAAGATAAAATATAAAAGGAAAGTGTTACATACCTCGACAACATAGCCCAAATCACGAACGTAATCTCGCTCAGTTTCCACTAGTTCTTGTAATACGTAGCTGTGAAAATGTAAATGTAAAATGAATACATATTGACCTTCTAGGAATTCCATATATTTGAAATAAATAGATGTTTGCCAGCAAAAATAAAATTTAAATAATTAAAGGGAGATAAAAATGTTTACTGAGTAACCTAAAAAAAATAAAAATACTTTAAATGTTCCTTTAAGTAAAATTGTGTTATGAATCTCTACACCAGTGGTATTTAAAAGGCACCAATCGTCAGATTAAAATTATACTTCGAAAAGTAAGATTTGCAATATTTACATGGCAAATTTATTGTATACAGGTGGAAATACCTCCAGAAAAGTAAATACCGTCGTCTCTTTTGACATGGTTTGATAATACTTTGGATTCAATTTTTTTCTAAGACATATACTTCAAAGAGAGACTTAAAAAAAGTCAAATGAAAATGTTTGGTAATAAAGCCTGTATAAAGGGTTAACAAATGTATATCAAAAACAGTAAGCAGTCATAAAATTAAAGGGA
>NC_069503.1:542819406-542844406 GCF_027579735.1 Bombina bombina
CCTTAAGGTGGTTTAGCACTGATTCAACAATAATAATTTTCCTATGATTGTTGATGCAAAACTGCTAATCCCACCTTTAAAAAGCAAGTGACACTATAGAAGCTCAGGGTGGGAAGGGAAAGTAAACAAAAACTCACATAAATTGCCTAAAAGTATTAACCCAAGCCTCCCTGGGAGAAAGTAAAACAAGCACAGTTTTTACATAAATAATGAATATATATTGCAATGTTTCACTTGAAATAATGAAACATTTGATGCGTTGTTAAAAAGTCAAGTTTAATGGTCCTAACCAGAAACTAAAATGTTGTTTGAAAGTTACCATTTTACTCTTCACAAGTTCTTCAATTGCGCTGACAAGCTCGGCTGCACTTGGCGTCTCTGAGCTGGTTGGACGTACCAGTAATCGAGATGATGTCTGTGGGGAAAAAGGAGGCGTTTATTCATGAAAGTCACAAACTACATGAAAAGAAAAAAGTTATTTGAAACACATGCAATATTATATTACCTGGGGAAGATTGTCAGTCGTTTTTTGGTGTTAATTCACCATAAATGATAATTAGGTTTTTAATAAATCAGATCACAAACTATTTTTTTTTTTTTTTTTTAAACTGAGCTCTGCGTTTTATCTGTGGATTTAAAGTATTTATGTGATCGCTAATTGTAAACAAATTTACATGGCTACAAATATTATTATATATTGAACCCAAATTCATATTAAATTGTCAAAAATGTAATACACATTAATATTGATTCATTTTGTCGTCTTTCATGTAATGAGAATTGGACATAACGGTATACGGGTAATTTACACAGTTACACATTTCTTAAACCTGCCCATTTTTAAGTATTCCATATAAATAAATGGAAGCTATATCCCCTTTTTTGGTTTGAGGAAGTTTACATTAAATCACTCATTCTTCCCTATAGGCATGAATTAAAATTTCAGTAAGCATTTGTTCAATGTGAATGCTTCTCTGTGTTTGAATTGTGAGATGAATCCCAAATAACTTTGGATTCAAAATTGATTTTGAATCTTTAGTCTCTATTTAAAAGGAAAAAGAGTATAACATTTTATGCAATGGAATATTGCCCTTAAACACTTTTACGTCTTTTTCAGCTGCACAACATTACATTGCGATGCTCTCTGTAGAGTATATGGAATAGACAAAAGTAATAGTCCTGTTCATTTTCAAGGGACACAAAATCTGAAAATGTGCATCTATAGATTTCAATGTTAAATTGATGCATTTGGCAAGTGTCTGGTAAAAGTGATCAATGCTTCAGCCCTAGATTTCCTGTGAATGTATATATATATATATATATATATATATATATATATATATATATATATATATATATATATATGTTACGGGTAAAGTAAGAAATCCGGGTAATCCTAGGTTTTCCCGGGTAAACCTGACATTACCCAAGCGGCTGTAGGTAAAGCCAATGTACTGTAATTCCCCCATCTACACTATTTTTGCCTAGGGGGGTTAAGGAAGGCGCCCCGTCGATCCTCTCGCATCCACCCCAAGTGAACCTTGGGGAATGAGGTTTACAAGGGCCCCTTTGCCCCCCTTGAACCCCCCAGATGGAGGTAAAAAAAAATAGTGAACATGGGGAAATTACAGTGAATGCTATATATGTTTGATGCGGTGACTCCGCACTATGAGGGATTTGTGATCATACTTTGGGCCCACAAGCCGCTTGGGTAATGTCCATTTTACCCGGATAATCCTAGGATTACCCAATATCTCACTTTACCCGCAACATATACGCCATTCACCACCATTTAAACACTGCACCTGCTAACAGAGGTAGCTTTAACAAGCATCCAATAGGCATTATAGTGCATTGCAAAAAATGCTTCTATACATAACTGAAATGCATTGATGAGCATTTAAAGGTTGACTAGTTTGTCCTTATACTCAATGAAGCTATTTAACTTTTTTTTTTAAAATAGACACTAATTGGAGGAAACTTCAACCTGTAAACCACATCCCATTGTATTAAATAAGAATACATGATTAGATGTCTAGCTTTTGCAGAGTTTCTTGGGAGGTCGCTCACCATTCGTTATGACTTCCATTTTGCCCACTGGTATATGCAGAGTACAGTAGCTTTCTGGCCTCTTATTCTATAAGAGTGTCAAACCGTGGGCCAAAAAAAGGGGGGAGTCATGGGAGTCGACAAGCAGAGGATGCAAGGTTAAGGAGCTTTCATTTCAAGTTACAATCCTTAGAAAACATGTGGTCTGTGAATCACATGTCATTTAGTAACTGGAAACCAGAACAAGGCACAATACAGATTGTATTTCATGGGAACTAAATCATGCACATACATACAAAACAGACTAGCTCCATTTAACACTTATGCACAACAAAATAAAGTCAAAGACAACATTTTGCGAGGAGAATCCCCCTTTTTAAGTATAATGTCCTCATTTTGAAACTATGTTTAAAATATATTAGGAGGAAGGGGTGAAGAGGAAGGGGTGAGGATAAACAGATGTAAACGACTTTATATAGAAAGGTATGGAAACTGAGCCAAAACAGAGACGGAACACAAGTCAACATAATGCTGCCATTAAACAAAAATCACACAAACACAAGGAAAAGTACGTTCACACACAAAAAAAAGAAAGAAAAAGAAAATTAGTTTTACAATAAGATCAAACTTATAGCAAATTGTACAAAAATGTAAAATAAACACAAAAACCAATACAACAGCGCTGTTTGTGCGATTTCAAGTGCATTGACAGCTAAGCACAGCCATGCTTCAAATGTGTCATATATCAATGAAAAAAATATTACATCTTTGCTCTGGGGTGTATCTAATATTTTTTTGTAATGCTATTCTAAAACGGTATCATGTTTTATCTGTATCTGCCTCCCTAGAAATAAAAAATAAAGTTTAAAAAGAATTACGATTTGGAAAATAAAAATTGTGAACACAAAATGGTTTAACAAGGTAACCATGTATGTAACATAGCCAAAAGGAGACCCAGTTGTTGCCAGAGTTGGTGACAAAGTAAAGTAAATAAAAATTATATATTTTTCCTGCTGCAACCAAATTGTGTATTAATGGAATTGTAAGCTGGTTTCTGCAAATTAGAGGTTGCACAATGTGACAGATCTTTGATAGGCTTTACTGTTTCCATTATGAAAATTACTAGGTGACCCCAGTAATAAGGGCAATACGGTAAAACTGCCAATAGGAGTTCCCAGAGACAGAGTTTTTAATAGGGTAGAAGCAAAATAGCACAAAGGAGGAGGGGATAGAAAAGGCATTCTTAAAGGGATCTGAAACCCAACATTTTTCTTTCATGATTCAAAGCACGCAATTTGAAACAGCTTTCTAATTGACTTCTATGATCATTTTTTCTTCGTTCTCTTTGTATCTTTTGTTGAAAAGCAGGGGGTGTAAGCTTAGTAGCCGTCTCATTTCTGGAGCACTATACGGCAGCAGTTTTGCTAGAATGTTATCCATTTGCATGACCACTAGAGGGCAGCACTATTTCCTGTCATGTAGTGCTCCAGATGACTACCTAGGTATCGCTTCAACAAAGAATATCATGGGAACAAAGCAAATTTGAAAAAACTGGAAACTCTTTTTAAAATGGCATGCTCTGTCTGAATCACAAAAGAACATTGTTGGGGTTTTATATCCCTTTAAAGGAACATGAAACCAAAAATATTTTTTTTGTAATTCAGACAGAGCATGCAAATTTAAACACTTTCCAATTTATGTCTATCAACTTATTTGCTTTGTTCTTTTGATAATCTTTGTTGAAAAGCATACCTAGGAAGGTTCAGTAGCAGGTAAGTACTGCTAGGTGGTAGCTGCACATATATACCTCTTGTGATTGACTCACCGGATGTGTTTAGCTAGCTCCCATTTATACATTGCTACGCCTTTAAGAAAGGGTACAAAGAGAATTAAGCAAAAATTGATAACAGAAGTAAATTGGAAAGTTGTTTAAAACCGTAAGATCTATATGAATCATGACAAAAAATGTTTGGGTTTTATGTCCCTTTAAAACCACATTATTTCAAGGTTTTCAAAGCATATAACAACATAAAAAAGCAAGTGGCATAGGAAGCTCTGAACCATAAGTGCAAAAAATAAAAACAAACAAAAAAACAATAACTTGTAATGATTGTGCTTCAGGGCAATATGCATTTTTTATTATAACAGATCCAAATGGCAAAATCTAATTGTTTATATCATTATTTTTTTGTTTTTTTCTAAATCGATATTAACACCAGAAAAAGAAAAAGCTATAAATAACAGCTGCTACATCAGTAACCAGTTGTATAGGTGCAGAAATCTTTTCACTTTCTTAAAAGGGACATAAAACTGAAATGTATGAAATTATTTACAAAAATCTCTTTTACCTTAATTTTGTAATTTGAAATAACTGATTTTGCCTGTTATATCCCCACCTATACTGATAAGATAAGAAGGCCATAGTGTGTGTGTGTAATATATATATATATATATATATATATATATATATATATATATATATATATATATATATATTGTCTGATTTCCCTGCAAGCTCAGCCCATTTATATGGGATGTGGTTTCACTTTGCAAAACTGCTACTTTGTATACAAAAATAAACCTAAAGTAGCAATTGTTTATACAATTTATACTCTGCAGTTAGTATAACAGGTAATCAGTTTCACATTAAGCGGAAAAAGGCTGGCACAGCCCTGGCCTATATATACTCGCAGTAGTGGAAATTACCTTGTCGTCCTGGGAGTCCGGCTGAAGGAGGCTGTGCTGTTGTATGGCCATAGGAGGTGGTAATGGAACTGCGTCAGGGCCTTCTTCACCCTCTTCCTCTCCACAGCTCTGCATGCCAGATGAGGAGGATTTAGAAAGCGTGCCGCTGCTGAGACCTTCATTCCGTACCCGCTATAATGACAAATGTACACAGGGGTCAGAAAGCTAAATTGCAACTAAAAAGCCGTTTTGGGACAGAACTAAACAGCCTATTAATAAATTACTACCAGCTTTACAAAGTCTGCAGTGCTTTTTCCTAGGTGGCATAAAAAACGATTCATTAGAAAATCCTGCATGGATACATCTACTTTAAAAGAAGGAGCATCAATCTGCATTTAATATATAAGCAATCAAGCACTGCAATCCAAAAGCTTTGCATACCATACATTTTAATTGAATTTAAAAGCTGTTATTTTGTTATCAAAATTGTAATTGTTTTGCAGCCTCTTTTGTAGGCTGAGAGGAGCTTAGGAGCTTGCACGTGTCTGTAGCAGTGTACGGCAGCAGTGTATATAACTATGTAAAACATTGTTGCAAACACTGCTGGCAGATGGCTAAAGACACATGCACTCTCCTGAACTCACATAGGATTACTCTTTAAATGAACATGATACCCGAATGTTTAAGCCATTGAAAGTAATTTAGCAAAGCTGTAAAAAGCCGATTTAACATCTCTATGTAAAAAAGGAAGTAGCCACATCCCATTGTATAGGGACTTTAAGCAGCCAATCAGGTTGCTAGTCCTGGGACTTGCAGGGGAGCGTGCATCTGGCATGTGCAGGTACCGTCATGTTATTCCCCTCTTCAGTTTAAGGAAGTTTACTATTAAATCTCTGGAGATTTCAATAAAATCTCATGAGATTACTGCAAAGTAAAGCATGATCCCAGAACTGCTTATACTGATTAACTGCTGATTTTTCTTTTTTTTTTCTTTCAACTTGCAACTGGACAGTAGCTGAAGAATAACTGCTCACAGAGCACTTACTATTGTGAGTTGAAGACATTTTGAGGTAAAATATCCTACTTTTTTTTTACGTAGAGATGTTCATGTGATATTTTATTGTCAGCTTTTAAAACAGTTATACCGCATCACTTTCTGAATAAAACAACTTTCAGGAATAATCCCTGAAACTGTTTACTGATAGGGGCAGGCAAATACTGGCATTTTGATAATTAAATAGAAGAACAAGTGATCTCTTTGATATTTGATTCTATCATTCGAATATTTCTACACAAGTAATGTTTACTCTTTAAATATCAAATGTTAACGCTCGAATACTCTGTCTGAATATTATTTCCATCAGAATGCCTTATGCCCATCAAACATTAATTTAAAACGAATGAACACAACCTAGATGTGTTATTTTTATCAAGTGTGCCAAGCCAAGCATCCATCCCTTCTCACTAATACCAACCTTCTCTGAATGCCTGTTATGAAATTTGACACTCTACTGTCTATATTTAGCAGCAAACGGGAAGTGGCAGAACCACGCCACGCACAGGAGATTGTGAGGGAAAATGGTTGCACACTGGTTTTAGGTAATGATTAAAGGATCATTCCGGTCAATATTTTAATGCACATACCAGTAGATGAATTACATATTTGAACATAAACATATTTGCAATAAACATGTATGGGCAAAAATGCTTCTAGTAAAAGGAATCACTGTTTTAGTGTTAACATTTTTCTCTGCACGTGCATGTGAAGCATAGCTAGATATTCTCAGTGCACCAGCATTTTAAATAGTGCAGCTGCTCAGAGCACCAGTGGGACTTGTATCATGTCAGCAATTAACAAATTGTGTCATTTTTAGGCTCTCTGAGCAAGTGCTGTCTTTAAAATGCTGGTACATGGTGCATACTTAAATAGTTTTTTGAAACAGTTATAGCTTTTATAAGAAGCATTTTTGATAATACATGTATATTACAAAAATGCTTATATTCAAACTGAAATACATCAATTTTGGCAGCACTTTAATATGGAGAGTATTTTGGTGAAAATATTCTCTACGCATACTTTAACCTCTTAAGGACATGACAGAATTTTCCCGTCATAAAACAATTGAGCAAACTGAAAGCTGTGTCCTTAAAGGGTTAAAAAAAATATTTTATGAATATTTACCTTTTTAATGTTTATTCTAATAAAGTGTAATTATTATTTTTTCTTAAAACATATTTGCAGCCATTTTTGCAATTATTTGCTGTAAAAATACCCAATTTCCAGTCATCAGGGAGCTTTGATTAATACCCTTAAAGCACTATTGTCAAATTCCGATAATGGTATTCACTCACTTCTTCAATAGTTTCATCTTGGGGTGTTGCAGCACTGTCATCAGAGTCCTTTTGTGAACCGGTGTCTGCATTCTTGCGCACTTCTCTGCTTTTCTTGTGCTTGTGGGCCAATTTTTTCACGTGCCCATCTGCTTTTCCACTGCTCAGTCTCCTTACAGGGCTGGTGAGCCATTTTCTAAGTGTATTGCCTGGTCGCTTAGGGCCAGGAGAACTCTGTGCACCAATCATGTGCGGCTGAAGAGAAGTCATGGATGCTGGAGGACTTGCGTCATTACTTGATACTGAGAGAGAGTCTGTGGAAAGGATAAAAATATATATATATATATTAAATATATACATGAAAAAGATGTTAAATTAAGATGTATTACAAAGATCTGGGTTTGCATGCAGACATTTAAAACCATAAAACAAATTTATAGGCTACAATTTAAGCTGAACACATCTGGTGAGCCAATCTCAAGAGGCATGTGTGTGTGTGACCACCAATTAAAGGGCCATAATACCCAAATGTTTAAACACTTGAAAGTGATGCAGCACAGCTGTAAAAAGCTGACTAGAAAATATCACCTGAACATCTCTATGTAAAAAAGAAAGATATTTTACCTCAAAAGTTCCTCAGTAGCCACCTCCCATTGTAAAGGATTTCTAAGCAGCATTTTAGTGCGTCTGTCCTGGGACAGCTGAAAGGATGAGCCTCGTGAACTCTCATATTATTTCACCAATCAGGTAAAGGAAGCTTACTATGAAATCTCATGAGAGTTAAGTGAAATCTCATGAGATCACAGTAAGAGTTCATGACCTCAGCACTGCTGATGCTGATTGGCTGCTGTTCATTTCTTCATTTTTTTTTTTTTTTTTTACCTGCAGCTGGGAGCAGGTGAAGTATAACTTTTTACACAGAACTCACTCTGCTGAGCTGAGGAGATTGTGAGGTAAAATATCTTCCTTTTTTACATAGAGATGCTCAGGTGATATTTTCCTGTCAGCTTTTTACAGTTATACTGCATCAGTTTCAAGTGATTTAGCATATGAGTATTATGTCCCTTTAACAGCTAAATCCCTGTAGTGCATAGCTGCTCCTGAGCATACCTAGATATACATAAACAAAGAACAGGAATCAGCAATCAGTCCCCTATGTGCAAGTGCAAAACTAGAGACCCACTTCAGGTCTCCATATAGCATCAAAAACACAAAGCTCCACAGCACATGAAGTATATCACACTTTATTGCAGAGTGTGGGTCCAACAAGTAGCAACGTTTCGGGCTCTCAACCTTTATTAATGCTATACAGCAGCAACGTTTCGGGGCTCTCAACCCTTATTCATGCTATACAGCAGCAACGTTTCATCATACACTATACAGCATGAATAAGGATTGAGAGCCCGAAACGTTGCTACTTGTTGGACTCACACTCTGCAATAAAGTGAGATATACGTCATGTGCTGTGGAGCTTTGTGTTTTTCATACCTAGATATACCTTTAGACAAACAATACCAAGAAAACAAAGTACATTTGATAACAGAAGTAAATTGAATGGTTAAAGGACCACTCAATGCAGTAGAAATTATATAATAAACAAGTGCATAATACAAAGACAATGATTAAACATCTACTCTGAATTTCAAATAAGCAGTAGATTATTTTCTGACAATTTATTTTCTCTCATTTTCCGGCCCCTTGTAATCATGTGACAGACATCAACAAATCACAGCCTAGTATATGTATACAATGTAAGCTTATGCACATGCTCAGTAGGATCTTGCTCCCCAGAAAGTGTGAATATAAAAAGACTGTGCAAAACGCTATAATGGAAGTCAATTGGAAAGTGTCTTAAACCTGCATTCTGAATCATAAATGTTTATTTTTACTTAAAGTGTCCCTTTAATCTTGACTTTCAAGTCCCTTTGTTTTATTTGCTTCAATTGGTATATCCATGGTATTCTTTGTTGAAGAGATACCTAGGGTAGGTGTCTAAAGCACAACATGGCAGGAAATAAGTGCTGCCATCTAGTGCTCTTGCAAATGGATAACATTTTTATAAAACTGATCCCGTATAGCGCTCCAGACAGGTGCACGCTCCTGAGCTTACCTCCTTGGTTTTCAATAAAAAATACTAAGAGAACAAAGAAAATATGGTAATAGAAGTAAATTGGAAATTTGTTTAAAATTGTATTTTCTATCTGAATCAACAAAACAATTTTTGTGTTTCAAGTCTCTTTAAAGGCACACGTCTAAGTTGTTTATTTAAAGTTTGCTCATAATGTGTCAATATAAGTGGAAAATGTATTATTTGTATAAAATAGCTAGATACTTTTTGTGTTAGTGTTTTTTGGAGAAAAAATAAAGTAGTATTATGGATGCTAAATTAAATTCACATTGTAGTTTGATGTTCCTTTAAAGGGACAGTATACATACATTTTCATATAACTGTATGTAATAGACACTACTATAAAGAAGATTATGCACAGATGCTGATCTAAAAATCCAGTATAATACCTTTTAAAAACTTACTTAGAAGCTCCCAGTTTAGCACTGTTGACGAGGTAGTCTGGGACACCAACTGAAAGGGGCTGGATAAACAAAAAGAGCAGAAACTCCCCACCTCCCCCTTCCCTGCATATGAGAAGACAGATAAACAGAAGCCTGCAGGATTCTGTAAACGCACGTATACCTCTGGCACTGTGGGGCTTGGTTAGGAGTCTGAAAATCAGCACAATGTTCTTAAAAAATAAGCATCTACAAAACATTTATGCCAAGAAAAATCTAGTGTACAATGTCCCTTTAAGGATATTTATTCCTTAAACTTTAAAAAGCTAAAAGACACTTTCAGCCTTTTTGTGAATGCATCTAAATTTCTGCAGTATGTAAAAACCACAGTTGCCTGTAGTTGGATGAAGTCAGAGTTCATAGAGAGTACAAGCTGACAATCTATACTACCCCCTCCCAAAATTACATATGAAGTTACACCCAAATGAACAAATTTACTGTAGAGCCCCAAGGACTTAAGTATATAGAGAGTTTAGCCTCATTTGCTCTGTTCCCATCACTGTAACTTTACATCATCTGTGATTAATAACCCCTAGATATTTTTTTTTTCAGCAAACAATAATCAGATGTGAGCCGTTAGCTGTAGCCTAACCACTTCCATATTGAGAAACTTAAATCATATGAGCAGGCTGTGACCCGAAGAGCAAGTCTTGCTATGACAAAGAAGAGTAATACACAAGTGATATGTCCTTGGAATCAAAATTGCACTATGAATATAGCAAGGGTAAAGTGATGGTAAATCCCAGAATTTGTGAAATGCTAGCATTTACCAGGGCAACCAATAATGGGGACTTTCAGTCATGAAGTACAAAATACTTCATGCTTAAAGTTCCTTTCATTTGTCGGAAGCCTTTGCCGCACTGAGCACCTCCGGCAGCATGCTATTTTTCAGTGAGGTGATCTTAGCCAATAGCGTGCAAGCAATACAGCATAGTGCCAGCTGGCCCGCACAGCTATTGGCTAACAGGTTGAAACATCCCCTCACAGCAAACTAGCGTTCTGCCATGGGTGGTCTGAGGTGCTCAGCGCGGCGAACGCTACAGACAAATAAAGGAATTTTCAGCATGAAGTATTTTATACTTCATGGCTGAAAGTCCTTTTTATTTGTTTCACTAGTAAATCCTTGCGCTTCACAAACGCGAGGATTTACTATCACTTTAACCTTCATACATTTCTTCAGCTGATATCAAGCTTTCTTCCAAAAGTTAGAGAGACCTAATTACCAGAGTTATATTTAATGCAATGTTCTAGCTATAAATGATTAATTGGGTACAAGAACAAATATTTCTTGACTAATGAGACCTTGAAGCCATATGTAACTGCTTATTCCCCCCCCATCTATAAAGATTTTCTAGATGGTACATTCTTACATCTAATTGAGTCTGAATATTTTGTGATATGATACACTGCATGTACTTTATGTGTGATATCTGTTAAACAAGACAGCTATGCTTTGCTATTACAGCACATACTTCTCAAATTTAGGTTGTACCAAAGTAGGACATGTTGAGATATGAAATGGGAGGGCATAGCAATGGAAGAAAGCTTCATATTTGGAACATTTAGCAGTGGTACTAAAGCAAATTTTTGTCGGTCCAATTTATGACTAAGAGTCTAGTGTGTGTGTGTGTGTGTGTGAGTGTGAGTGTGAGTGTGTGTGTAATATAGGGATGGGCTTTGTAACATTTGAAAAATGGAACTAATTTTAACATTAATTTGTTTCAAACTTTGAATGTTTGTACAACAATCTAACATTTATTTAATAGTATTTCTAAAACTATCTTTAAATGTAATATTTGAATCAATATATTTGTAAAAGTATTTCTTATGCAATATTCAAATTATACCATATTCGAAATAGAAAAATTAAAATCGATATATATTTGTATCTATTATGTGTCAATTTAATAACTTCCCTACCACATGAACTATTGAACTTCTGAATAGTATTTTTTAAATCAAATGTTACATTCAAAATTTCAAATGTGGATATTCAATCTAATTATGAACATTCGAAAACCGGAAAATAACATTCGATTACCGAACTTTAATGGATTTTCGTTTAACATTCGATTGTCCAAAACAAATGGCCACGGGACTATTTTTTCTTCCATGTGAAATGCACTTTAACCACATTTGCCCATCCCTCGTGTAATACTTGTCCTCAAGTACTGCACATGCTCAGAGCTTGTCTGCAAATGAAAAAACCCAGTAGTGGATTCCTTACAATGTGCAGAGTACCACTACTAACATTTAATTATATATCATAGCGCTGCGGAATCTGTTGGCGCTCTACAAATACCTGATAATAATAATAATAACTTGGCAATGTGGGGATAAGAGAGAATTAAATTGGGGACAGTTCTGCAACATTCAGAACCATTAGGAGATACGCTTCCAAGTCTGTGTTTGTGTGTAAATGTTACAGGTTTTTAAGTGTGTATGATTTACTTTTAAAGGGACTGTCTACAGTGTACAGCTTAGTCATCTTAAAGTCTTACTTTAGATTAAGCTGCAAATAGCCTACTGCACCCCTTTCTATATCATGCAGCAGTAAAAGAAAAAAATAAAATAAAGGGACACTGAACCCAATTTTTTTTCTTTTGTAATTCAGATAGAGCATGCAATTTTAAGCAACTTCCTAATTTACTCCTATTATCAAATTTTCTTCATTCTCTCAATATCTTTATTTGAAATGCAAGAATGCAAGTTAAGATGCCAGCCCATTTTTTGTGAACATCCTGGGTTGTTCTTGCTGATTGGTGGATAAATTTATCCACCAATAAAAAAGTGCTGTCCAGAGTGCTGAATAAAAAAAAAGCTTAGATACCTTCTTTTTCAAATAAAGATAGCAAGGGAACAACGTAAAAATTGATAATAGGAGTAAATTAGAAAGTTGCTTAAAATTGCATGCTCTATCTGAATCACGAAAGAAAAAAATTGGGTTCAGTGTCCCTTTAATATTGTTTCTGGTCACTTTAAAATGGCCACCAAGCTCCGCTCACTAATGACATCACGATCTGGGCTGCATTAAAGGGACAGTCTACACCAGAATTTATTTTTATTGTTTTATGTTTAAATCTTTTATTAAAGGTATGCGAAGTGTAACAGGTAATAACACATCAATGGAGCAGTTGGTACACTGAATAGATTAGAATACAAGGTGTAGTATTTAGAGTAGACATGTCCATTTCAAATTGCTTCAACAATATAAGCTATACAAATGATCATTATCATCATGTCGATTAGTCATTAAATATCTGATCAAGCCTTGTGTGTTTACAGCTTCCGAATGGCTCCAAGAAGTGATGTCTCCCAGATACCATTTTACATAAGATTATAACAGTAAATTATAACAAAAAAGTAAAAAAAAAAAAAAAAATTATGAAAAGTCTGTAACATTAGTCAACTAGGAATGACTGAAATAGGATCTAAATTAAACTCCTAAAAACCATTCAAATTCTCCAATTAATCAGTGCATAAAAAAAAAAGGGTATCAGAAAGGAAAAAGAAAAAAGGATAAAGGATTGCCGAGAGTCCCCCCTCCACTTCTTTCTACTTGTCAACCCCTAAGTCTCTCTCTCTTTCTACATCTCACGGCCACATCTAGACCCCCGTGGTTAACGCCTTGTTCATTGTCCAGTAAAACCAGACCTTCTCAAATTGTACCTGTGTATCCATCACTTGTGAGGCCGATTCGTACATGCGGTATGTTAAGGATATTCTGTTATATATTTCCTCCCATGGAGGAGCTGTGATTTTCCAGTATTTTGCAATACAGGTTCTGGTGACCGTGCAGATGATTTTAATAAATGTGTTTATTTGTTTATTAAATTGTGAAAGAGGTATATGTAGTAAAGCCTGAGCTGGGGTCAACTGAATGCGCTCCTCCAAGACTGAGCTAAGTAAGCCGGATATTTTAGTCCAGGTTTCTTGTATTGTCTCACATTCCCACCACATATGATAATATGAGCCTACTTCCCCACATCCCCTGTAGCAAAACCGATTGTGACTAGAAGACATGTGGGCAGTTTTAACCGGAGTTAGGTACCATCTAAACATGGTCTTGATTGTGTTTTCTCTCATGTCTGCACTTAGTAGCCCTTTACAAGCTGAATCAAACAAGTCATCCCACCATTTTTTATCTTTGTGCAGGTTTAAATCTTTCTCCCAGCTCAGGAGCATCTTAGATTTAGGTGAGTTACTAGATGTTTGGATCTGCAAATATAATTTGGAGATGGCCCCCTTTGGTCTCTGTGTGGATTTAAGCAGAGCCTCCAGCGCAGTGGGTACACTAGGCAGGAGGTCTTTTGTATAATCATGTATTGCCGAGTTGACTTGCAAATACTGGAACCAATGTAATTTCGTTGAGTCTAGTTGGGTCTGAATCTGGTTGAATGTCTTAGGTTTCTTACCCTCCATCCAATCTGCCACCCTATATAGGCCTTTATTGGCCCATTTATCTAAGGTAAGATGTAGATCTTTAGGAAGTAGGTATCTGATTGGACATACTAATGTTTGGTTAGATAATAGGTTTTGTCTTTTGGTCAAAAAAGACCACATTTGAATAGAATGAGTTGTGGCATGTAAGCCTGGTGTGTCTGTGAGCCTCTTCGTAATGTGTCTATTCCAAAGAATATCGTCAGGATAGGTTGAGTCTCTAAGCCTGGTTTCTAGGCAGGGCCATATGATTCCTTCCGTTCTTCCCCCTGTTAATGTCGTCTGGGCTAACCTCGCTGCTCTGTAATAGTCTATTATATTAGGTGCTCCTACTCCTCCCAACCCCCGGTGTTTAGTAAAAAGTGCGGTTGATATTCGGGCTATTTTATTTCCTCTGATGAAGGCTATTAACTCTTTTTGTAATTTTTGAAGATCATTTATCGGTACATTAATGGGAAGGGTCCTAAATAAATATAGTATCCTGGGTAAGATTGACATTTTAACTGACGCCAATCTGCCCAACCACGAAAAAGTGTGTGTCTTCCATTTGTTTATATTTTTCCTGATCTCTTTGTATATAGGTTCATAGTTATATTTATATAGTTGGTTAATCTGGGATGTTAGATTAATTCCTAAATATTTAAGTGAATGAGTGGCCCATCTTAGTTCAAAATTAATTTCTAGGATTTTTTTGGTGTGTTGTGGAAGCCCTAAAGATAGTGCCTCACATTTATCAAGGTTAATTTTATACCCCGAGATTTGGGAGAATTGGTCTAATAGTTCGTATAGGTTGGGCATTGATATGAGTGGCTTCGAAAGTGTTAGAAGGATATCATCCGCAAAGAGTGTTAGCTTATATTCTTGGTCTCTGACCTTCACACCTGTAATGTCTGTTGCTAGTCTAATTTTAGCCGCAAGGGGTTCTATGCATATCGCAAAAAGTAGAGGGGAAAGCGGGCATCCCTGTCTCGTTCCATTTAGTATGGGGAAAGTCTTAGATTTATATCCTGAGACAGATACTTGGGCAGAGGGGATCGAATAGATTGCGTCTAGAGCTTTGATAAAGGCACCCCCAAATCCCATCTGTCGTAACACAGCTAACATGTATCTCCAGTCTACTCTATCGAATGCCTTCTCCGCATCCAGCGATAGAAGCAGAGAAGGCATCCGAGTTCCCCCCACATAATCTATAATATCTATCAACCGACGTACATTGTCTGGTGCTTCTCTATCTTTTACAAACCCTACTTGATCCGGATGTATCAGTTTTGGAAGAATATGTTTTAACCGATTAGCTAGGATTTTTGTCAGGATTTTCAAGTCCTGGTTGATAAGTGAAATAGGGCGGTAGCTTGCACACAGCTTATGGTTTTTACCTGGTTTGGGAATCACTATTATTTTGGCTTGTAACATGTCTTTCGGTATACTATGACCTTCTAGAATGAAATTACAAAAATCTGTAAGGTGAGGAACTAATATTTCTTTGAATGTTTTATAGTATTCCCCTGCAAATCCATCTGGCCCTGCAGCCTTCCCCGTCTTGAGGTCCTTGATGACCGTCAAGATTTCTATTCTCGTGATTGGGGCATTTAGTGTGTCATTGTCCTCTAATGTGAGTGTGCGTAAATCAGAGTCCCTCAAGAATTTTGAAGTGAGGTGTTCTAGTTTATTGGATTGTGCTACTTTGTTGCCATCATATAACTTTCCGTAAAAGTCTGCGAACGCGTCCACTATGCGCTGTGGATGGGACACGGAGGTGCCATCTGTGAGAAAGATAGAGGGGATAATAGAAGCCCTACACCTCTCTCTTAATTTATTTGCCAAGAACTTATCGGGTTTGTTCGCATGGATGTAATATTGTGTGTTTAGTCTCTGTATTGCTCTAGTTGAGTAGTTGTTTAGTATGTTGGCCAGATTGTTCCTCTTAATTGTGAGGTTAGATAGAACTTCCTTTTTCTGGGTTAGCTTGTGTTGTTTCTCTAGGTCAGATATTTCTTTGTGTAGTTGTGTTAGTTGGGTTTTGTACTGTTTATTTCTAATGGATTTGTCTTGGATGAATAATCCTCGCATGTATGTTTTATGTGCAGCCCAAGGGGATATTGGATTGGACGTAGAATCTTTATTGAGTTCCCAAAAGTCAGTCAAATACTTAACAAATTTATCTCTATGTATGGGGTTTTTAAGATGTGATGGGTCGAACGTCCAAGATCTAGCTCTCTGGGTATCTACAAGTCCTTCTAGATGCAGGGATAGTATAGAATGATCAGACCACACACATGTGTGGATTGTCGATGTCTGGAGGAGTGGTTGTAAAATCTGGCTAATGTATATATAGTCAAGTCTCGTGTATTGTTTGTGGGCGGCTGAGTAAAAAGTCGTGTCTGTTGTATCTCCATATAATGTGAACCATGAGTCAAACAGTGCATGTGGAGCTAGATGTTCCTGAATAGAATTCACTATTTTATTATGTCTTATATGTTTAGCTGTAAGTTTGGATTTGGATTCTATAAATTTGGTCATGGTAACGTTAAAGTCACCTGCCAGTATAACTTTATATTGGGACCAGTCAGTGAGAAGGTTGGAAACATGACCAAAAAAAGAGTGTTGGTTGTCATTTGGTGCATATATGTTGCAAAGAATAACATTAGTTTCACCAAACTGGCCCTTAATTATAAGGTATCGCCCTTCCTTGTCCGCTATAGTAGATTCATGTCTAAAGGCTAAATCTGCGTGAATAAGGATTGACACCCCTCGTTTTTTTGTTGCTGTAGTTGCATGGAAGTGTTGTGTGAAATTTCTGGCCCAATATTTTGGGATTATATCTCTGGTAAAGTGAGTTTCCTGGAGAAATAGAATATTGGCCCCCAGGAGGTGATATTGAGACATGGCTGTACGTCTTTTGATATTGGTATTTAAACCTCTCACATTATGAGATATGAGGTGTATTTGTGGGATCATGTAACTAGTGTATTGTGGTGCATAGTCTTTGTCAATCTAAGAACCCAAACTATTAATACATACAGTCCCGGAAAAATGAATGAGTTCACCAAGAGGATAATTATGTGTTGTTCTGACCTGTGGAGGAGAGCAGTCTCGGCATCCTTAAAAAAAAGAGAAAATATTAATAAAACAGAACTAATGAAAAACATACAGTAAAAATAAAATCTGTAAAAAGAAAGTTTACACCTAACTGGTGGGTAAATGTACATTATTCCTAAGAACAATTAAGGGCTAATTAAATAAGCTGAGTAATAACAATGGATATATATTCTGCTGGTGTGTCAGCGTCTGATAAATCATTTTAACCTAACTAATTGTGTTTTTAAACAGGAACTAATTTCAACTGTCTTCCTCGTATTGAAGGAAGTAAACTATTAACTTTGTTCGGTTGCTGCAGGTGAAGAGTGAAAATATCCGCCACAGGTGCTCCACCTAGGGAACGCCCGTGTGGTGTCCTAGAAGTAAAGAGCAAGAAACCGTTTCTCTTGTGTCAGATGTGTGTCATTTCTTAACTCTTTTGCGATTTACTTTTGTCCATCTGGTTTGGCCGGAGGTCCCCGGTGTCGATTGTGACTGTTCCTCAATTGGTGTTATCGGGGTTTCCAACCCCAGTACTTTGCAAGTGGATGAGATATCTTCGGTATTTTGAACTGTGATGGTCTTGTTATCTTTGATGATATGTAGGGCGAAGGGGAAGCCCCATCTGTATTTTATTTGATTTTTGCGTAGAAGAGACGTTAGAGGGCGTAAAGAGCTTCTTCTTTGAAGAGTTCTGAGGCTGAGGTCTTGGAAGAACTGAATGACGCTGCCTTGAAATTTGTAGGTTGGTTTGTTTCTGGAGGCCTGCATAAGTTTCTCTTTATCTTGGAAGAATGAAAGCTTGATGATGACATCTCTAGGGGGTGCTTCTCCTTTGGGTTTTGCTTTGAGCGCTCTGTGGGCCCTTTCAATAGCAAATTCTGATTCTTCCGTCTCCCCTGTAATATTTCTGAATAAGTGTTGCAGATATGTGTTGAGGTCAGGGTTAGTGATTGTTTCAGGGACTCCCTTTAGTCTGATGTTGTTTCTGCGCGACCTATTTTCTAGGTCATCGACCTTGTCCTGTAAATTATCAATGGTTTGTTGTTGTAATTGTAGAGCCTGAGACGTAGCTTCTAGTTCCTCTGTTACTGTGTCTTTGTGCTCCTCCAGAACTTCCAATCTCCCTCCCAGGTCTGCCAAATCAGCTCGAATGTCAGTAAGGCTAGACGTGACAGCAGTATGCATCGAGTCTATTTTCCCCCACAATTTTTCAAAATTTGCCGCTATGTCCTGTTTTGAGACTAACTCTCTAAGATCTGCTTTTGTTACTGGAGTTGTCTCACTAAGGGGAGAAGAGTCTCCATCTGTATCTGAGTCATTATCCATTTCAGCGGTTACTCGCTCAACTGATTTGGTGTGACGTGTGGGCTTAAAGAAAGTGCTCACGTTTGGTGGTTTATTTGTTTTCTCTCCTTTAACAGGTTTTTTAACTGACATATTAGCTGTCTGTTTCTATGAATAAGATTTGTATTTCGTAGAGATGTAATATATGGGTATGTGGAACCTTCAGATTGGAAGTATTATTGTAGTGATGCAGAGCAGAATTGCTAATCGAATGAGGAGAAAAAAATGTTTCTGGTTATTTGAGAGGAATAAGTCTGTCTGCTTATATGCTTGTACTGAGATGCAGGTCTTTTTTTAGTATCTCTTCTTTATTGCTGCGTGGGCTTACATAGTAGGGGTAGTGAAGTTGTTATTAGTTTTCCCTGTAAAGCAGCGTTCCTGTGTCTGTGTATTGCAAACTTTATTTGCTAATCCTATGATTCAAGTTAGCCCCAGCACTCTTCTATTTAATATAAAATAGCCCTTCCTTGTAATTTTGCTGATTCACAGTATGCTTCAGATGGTCTTACCTAATGTCTCTATGTTTAGTATTTCTCCTTCATTGCTTGAAAAGTAACCGGAGCTGTGACATCTGCTCCCTTATTCTGATGCTGCTCAGCGTATAATGCATTGAGGCATGGAGGGGTAAAAATTAGTGTATTTGATATGACAGGGTAGTCCCCCCCTCCGGCTCTTAACTATGAGATGTTAGTTGAGACAGATTACTCTGGGCCTGAGTATGTCACTAATGGCTGCCGCCTACCTGTGAGTCTTTATGGGATCTGACAAGTCCGGGAAGCGAGCCCCCTTGCATCTGGTTTGCTTGCTCTGTCCCCGTGTGTTTTCCAGCCGATCTCCTTCTGACCTTTAAGTCTGGCTGTGGGATAGTGAGTGGCGCTTGCTCAGCGCGCCATTATCTCTGCAGGGCCTCTTCCGATTTCGGCGCGAACACACTGCGCACTCTGGGATCCGTATTGCAGGTCCGGTTTATCTGTCTGGCAGCTTAACTTGTGGCCCTGATGTCTGGGCCCCTTTCCCTGAACTTTGAGGTAGCTCTGCTAGGTTTTTTAAGCTATTTGGCTGACTTTCTATACTTTTCAGCTTGGAGCTCAGAGATTACACGTCCATCTCTCTATTTTTATTGTTTTAAAAGATAGATAATCCCTTTATTACCCATCCCCCAGTTTTGCATAACTAGCAGTGTTATATTAATATGTTTTACCTCTTTGATTAGCTTGTATATAAGCCTCTGCAGACTGCCCCCTTATCTTAGTGCTTTTGAGAGACATACAGTGTAGCCAATCAATGCAGACTCCTAAATAACTCCATGGGAGTGAGCACAATGTTATCTATATGACACACATGAACTAGTACTGTCTAACTGTGAAAAACTTTCAAAAAACCACGAAACAGTCTGTCCTGGGATGGTTATGAATCACTGCACTAACCCTAGCTAAGTTTATAAGCTGTGTGAACAGCGATAGTTTGGCATAAAGGGAACCTGCTGAAAAGCAGACTGAAGTAAAAAGGTGTGTCATTGTGTACTTAATTTGCATATCTTACCCAGAATCCTTTGCTGCATTGGTAACAATGTAATTCAGAGGTTTTCTGTGGGTAAACAAGCCTCTGGGCCTGTCTAGATTTGTTAATGAACTACACAATGAGTTATTCTTTCTATATTTTGTGCGTAGTGGAGGATTTTAAACTCGCCTTTTATCTCCCCCTAATTTAAAATGTTGTTGTATTCTGCCTGGAATCAACTTCACCCAGCAGAGATTCTAACCTTCTCCCAGCTGATGAGTGGCAAAAACCACAAAACAGTCTTTCCTGGGATGGTTATGAATCACTGCACTAATCCTAGCTAAGTTTATAAGCTGTGTGAACAGCGATACTTTGGCGTAAAGGGAACCTGCTGAAAAGCAGACTGAAGTAAAAAGGTGTGTCATTGTGTACTTAATTTACATATCTTACCCAGAATCCTTTGCTGCATTGGTAACAATATAATTCAGAGGTTTTCTGTGGGAAAACAAGCCTCTGGGCCTGTCTAGATTTGTTAATGAACTACACAATGAGTTATTCTTTATATATATATATATATATATATATATATATATATATATATATATATATATATATATATATATATATATATATATATATAAAAAAAAACACCTTACAATGTACTTTTAATATTTTGTCCCCTTTTCCTGTCATTCCTGATTGTGAGCTTTTCAGTTCCTGTTAGAAATGGAAGTGCAGAACACATTGGTTGAGCCAGTGACAAGAATATATTCCACACAGCCATTGACTGCACACTGTAGTGACCTATTTATAACTGTCTCTAATTGGCCACAACAGAGAAGGTAACCTAAGTTACAATATGGCAGCTCCCATTGTTTAATAGACAATAAAACGTTACACTTATTTTGTCAATATTTAAACAACTAATGAATCTTTAAAAATGACATCTACATTTTATTCTCAGACTAATCTTATCTTTGGATGCTTCATTCTATCTAGCATTTATTTAGTGTTTAATGTCCCTTTAAAGGGACACTCAAGTTAAAATTAAACTTCATGAGTTAAATACAGCATGCAATTTTAAACAACTTTCCAATTTACTTCCATTAACAAAATGTGCTCAGTATTTTTATATTTATACTTTTTGAGTCACCAACTCCTACTGAGCATGTGCAAGAATTTACAGCATATACGTATATGCATTTGTGATTGGCTGATGACTGTCACATGATACAGGGGGAGTGGAAATAAACATAACTGAAATTTATTTAACAAAAATCTACTACTCATTTGAAGTTCAGACTAAGTGCTATTGCATTATCTTCTTATCATGCATTTGTTGATTATGCAAATCTACAGTGTTGACTGGTCCTTTAAGTATGCACTTTAACAAGATAATAGAACAAAAACATGTTTTGTAAAATCAAAATTAAACTTTCATGATTTGGATGAAGCATGTAGTGTAAAATAACTTTGCAGTTTACTTATGTTACTCAATTTGTTGCATTCACTGAGCCTTTGTTGAAAAGCATACATAGATAGGCTCAGGAGCAGAATTGCACTACTGGGAGATGGCTGCACATATATTCTTGTCACTGGCTCAACCAATGTGTTCAGATACCTTTCAGTACTGCATTGTTGCTCCTTCAACAAAGAATACCAAGAGAATGAAACAAATTTGATACTAGACATAACTTGGAAAGTTGTTTAAAATTTCAAGATATACCTGAATCATGAAAGAAAAAAAATGTGCGTTTCATGTCCCTTTTAAGGCTATAAAAAAAAGGTCAGTTTTGGTTGCCTAATGTATTTTTCTTTAGAAGTTCCTTCAATATATAGAAATTCTAAACCACATCTTCCACTGAACTCTAGTTATATGACTACCTGTTTATTTTCACTTGCAATAAAGATTTCCTTACATATGCCAACAATATATGTTACTCTGGAATACCCTGGGCTCTGAACATCTGTGATACAGACTCTGCTGGGCGGACACACTAAAAGCTGTGAGATTTTTCTTTATTCCCAGGATGCACTGGACAATGTTTCTTACAAATCTTTGCCTGATTGTACATCAGGTGGATTATATCTTACACTTTTCCCAGAAAGGCCTATAATTGTATTACGGATTTAGACAATTTCACTGAAATATAAACCTAAAAATATGAAATGGCACTGAAACTTTGCATTTACATTTTACTACAATAAAAACAAAGGGCCACACAACTAATCGTAACACATTAGATTAAAAAATAGCTAATCTGCCATGAAAACTGCATCCTTGTTAAATATGTATAGATGGAAAAGGTCCACTGTAAGTAACAGAATAGATCAGAGCTTGCTAAATTTATTTAAAGGGACAGTCCACACCAGAACTTTTATTATTTTGAAAAATAGATAATCCCTTTATTACCCTTTCCCTAGTTCTGCATAACCAACACAGTTATATTAATACACGTTTTACCTCTGTGATTATCTTGTATCTAAGACTCTGCAGACTGCCCCCTTATTTCAGTTCTTTTGACAGACTTGCATTTTAGCCAATTGGTGCTTACTCCTAGGTAACTTCGCGTGCTTGAGCTCAATGTTATCTGTATGAAACACATGAACTAATGCCCTCTTGTGGTCAAAATGCATTCAGATAAGAGGCTGCCTTCAAGGTCTAAGAAATTAGCATATGAACCTCCTAGATTTAGCTTTAAAGTAAGATTACCAAGAAATCAAAGCAATAATGGTGATAAATGTAAATTGGAAAGTTGTTTAAAATTGCATGCCCTATTTGAATCATGAAAGTTTATTTTTGACTAGACTGTCCCCTTAAAATCTAGGGGCCAGTAGCTTTGTTTGTGCCTGTGTTGCTTGAAAGGAGAACTGTTGCTTTGCACGGGTGCTTGACCACCAATCTGTCTATCATTAAAGGGACAGTGTACAGAAATTGTCATATAACTGCATGTAATAGACACTACTATAAAGAAGAATATGCACAGATACTGATATAAAAATCCAGTATAAAACCTTTTAAAAAACGTAGAACTTCCATGTTTGGCCCTGTTGATAAAAGGGGATGGGAAAGCAGGAAGAGAAGACCCACCCCTTGCATATGAAAAGACCCATTACACAACCAGGAGAAAGCAGGAGACTTCAGTCTACATCTGATACTTTTGGGCTTGGTTAGGAGTCAAAAAATCAGCACAATGTTATAAAAAAAATAGGTAAAACTTTACATTGTTACAAAAACACTCCCTATATCAATAGATAATCTACAAAACATTTCTTTCCCTTTAACTTCCTCTCTTCCCTAACCCTACCACTGTGTCATTGGTGAAAAGGCTGTGCAAGAAATCTTAGAGAGTGGGCTTTGCCAACTTTGGATTTGTACTTCCTAGCTGCAAGGTCTACAAAGGTACCAGCCTCACAAACGTACATTTTATGTGATGTGGGCGGAGGGGGCACCCATGAGTGTATTGAGGGCTCTAAACCAACGAGCCAGTGCCTAATTATAAGGCTATCCCATGATGCCTTCTGAAGATATTATGCAATATTGTAAATAAAGAATATTTATCTTTAATATAAAACTGGGTGAAACATTTATTAGAACAGCTGGGCTCTACACAATATCTTTTTAATAAATAAAAACAATAACACATCTAAATGAAATTAAACGCACAAACCCAAGATGTTTTCTAACTCCCCCCCCCCTTGTTTTTAATTAAAGGGACATCAAACCCCCAAAAAATTATTTCATGATTCAGAAAGATCAAACTATTTTAAACAACTTTTGAAATTTACTTCTATTATCTAATTTGCTTTATTATTTTTATATCCTTTGTTGAAGGAGCAGCAACACACTGTTGGGCACTTGCTGAAAGTCAATGGCAAGATGCATATATAAGCAGCCACCAATCAGCAGCTTCTGAGTCTACCTAGGTATACTTTTCAACAAGGAATACAAAGAGAACAAAATAAAATATAAATACATGGCAAAGATTTAAAATTGCATGATCTATCTGAATCATGAAAATATATATGTGTGTGTGTGTATATATATACATACATAAATACACACACATATATATATACATAGACATACATACACATATATATATATATACATATATATATATATACACATACATATACATACACATATATACATATACATACACATATATACATATATATATATATATATACATACACACTATAATGCAGTACTTAAACACTTTAACATAATGAGTTATTGTTAAATAATTTACATTTAAACTGTGCCCTTTTTCCTGTCCTGCTAAAGTTATATACACAGGATTTTGAACTTGGCTCTGCAAGTCTGAAAAAGTTTGAGCAGCCAAAACAGAGAACTTTCTGTTCATCATAAAAAAAAATGAGAATGGTATTTTCCTGGATTTGCCCTTTATTAACACAGTAATTTAAAAACAACACTGAGTCAAAATATCAGGAAATTAAAGTGTTCTGTTAGTATGAACAATTATTCACTTCTTAATTCCACAGTGATGATTAAAAATCTATAGAATTACTTTTATTATTTATTAATACTTTTCAGCCTAACACAATTTACGTTTGTGTTTTACACTATTTATATTTACATAGTATTTAAGACACAATGGTTCTTACCAAAACAGTATACGTTTAAAAATATAGAATGATTTTTTACAAAGTAGTATACAGTTTTACAGTCCTGTTTCCCCCCATAAAAATGTTAGTGGTCTTCTCTTATATTTGTTTGCTTGTTTATACAGTTTATATTTGACTTCTTCAAAAATGACTGCAGTTTCCTCCCGTGAGAATGAGACCAGTGATTAAATGCTATTTAATTATTTGTATGGAGTTTGGGAATCAAGGAAAGCAGAAAATGGTATATTTTCAGGCTGATTCAATTTCCTGTCTTTCCCACCCCCTCTCAAAACAATTAAGAAGGAATGTGTTTGAGAAATAAATGGCCCCTATTAGTAGAAATTGGGGAAAAAAATATTTTTTATTATTT